>NW_006921535.1:6200173-6264405 GCF_000340215.1 Pseudocercospora fijiensis CIRAD86
TAATCGCTCCGCGACAACCGAGTAAATATAAGCTATAGGATTTCCGCTCGGTACCTTAGCCTTCGAGATACGGCGGAGTTGATTCTCTATAATACGTAGCGCTATTGTATAGCTATAGATGCGTACTAAGTCCGGCAACTCGAAGAAGATTTGAGACAGCGACCGAGCAGGAGAATAACAGTATATTAGTAGAGTCGAGGTCTTATAAGCGAAGCACGAGATAATATAGGCTCTTAGTCGTATAGAGTAACGTACTATATAAATAACTAGGCGTGCTACTCTTATTCACTTACGACCTATATCCTAGGATACTCTTCTCGTACTTTTTATACTCTTTTCTAATACCTCACCTATAAGCGCTCCGCGACAACCGAGTGAATATAAGCTGTAGGGTTTCCGCTCGGTACCTTAGCCTCCGAGATAGGGCGGAGTTAAATTTAGAGCGATAGCCGGCACTCGTAGCCGGCACTCGTAGCCGGTATATAGAGACGGTAGTAGGCCTTTTCCTGCTAAATGACTAGCTTGTTTAGTATAGCCTACCTGATATTTCTTATATTTACTAGCAATAGGCCTAGGTTACTTATAAGATTACTATAGCTAGTAAAGGCATTACTAAAGAATATCTATACTATAGTAGGATACTATTATCACGCCGGCTATTTATTAAAAGGAGGCTTTCGCCTATTACTATGCCGGCTATATATGCCGGCTATATTTCAAAGTCTGCCGTACCTGCCTTTTTTAGCCGTGCCTGCCTTTTTTAGCCGTACCTGCCTTCTTTCCTTGCTCTAACGTCACTATAATATAGGCTTGCGCGAAGCTCACTCTATTGCCTAGCGACACCGCGATACTACCGCTATATTCAACCTTCGCATCGATACCTATACCTCTACGCTCTATATCTACTACCTCCGTAATACCCTCGCTCCGCGCGCGCCTTCGTATACCTTCGCAACGCACTTTTTTCCTTAATTCGACGACTTTTATAATAGCGAGTCTACTTAACTAAGTTACGACGCCTCGTAAGAAGGGATCTAGTACTTCTACGGGTCGTAACAAGATCGGAAATAATAGAACGAGTATAGTACATTAACGCAAGATAGCTACTGCTACTACCGCTAGCTCCGGTGCTAGAAAGGGCGTCGCGAGCAAGGCTCCGCGTAAGACAACGGCGGGCAAGGCTCCGCGTAAGACAACGGCGGGCAAGGCTCTACGTAAGACGATAACTAGCGCTTCTACTACTAGTAGCAATCGTACGAAGCGTCGATAGCGCCTAGGAAGTAAGTCCTATTTATAGCCGGCAGCGTAGCCGGTAGCGTAGCCGGTAGCGTAGCCGGCATTCTTACTGTCTTTTTACTAATCCTTCTTTAGCCGTAGCCCTCCGTAAGATTCGGCAGTATTAGAAGAGTTCTAAGCTCCTAATCCGCAAAACTCCTTTCTAACGACTTGTTCGCGAAATTGCCTAGGATTATAGAATAGACCTTCGCTTCTAAGCCTCCGCGATAGGCGCCCTTTAAGAGGCTATAGAAGCCTACCTAGTTCGTATCTTCGAATGTATGTTTCTCTTCTACCTCTTTTCGGACTATACTAATACTATTTTAGCGGTTAACCTTATAGCTATCTACGCGAAGCGTATAACGATTATAGACAAGGATTTCAAAGCACTCGATCAGATTCTAAAAGGCTAGAATGTCTACATTCGAGATAGTGCTAGATAGGATAGATGTACTAGTAGGAAGGATGTTCGTAGTGTCGTCTATAAGCTTTTCTATATACGAAATAAGCCGCTGTTATACGGCGCTGCATACCGCGCTCTAAATACTCTCTAAGCATATATATATAGTATAGTATGCTTTATTAGCCGTACGGAATAGAAGTCTCCCAAAATCCCGTTAGTACTAAGGAGTAAAAAGGCCGGCCACGCTGCCGGCTACGCTGCCGGCTACGCTGCTAGCTACGCTGCTAGGTTTTTTAAAGAACTAAAAGAAGATAGACATTCCGGTTGATTTGTATTAGTTTAGATTTTTATAAAAAGAAAACAGGGAAAAATAAGGAAGGTTGAAGAGCCTAATAGTTATAGTTATAGGCACTATCCCTGTTTTCTAGAGCATATTATATACCTGCCTTCGCAACTCTACCTAATACTCCCTCTAAATATCCTTATACTCTACCTACTAGAAATTCAACTAGGTACCTAGACCTGTAGCTGCCTCTATATCTTTCACTATCTTCTATAGGTTGAAGGCCTCTTCTATAGTAGCCTCTACCTCCTTATACAACACGAAGTTACTACCTGCCCTACCCTTTATATCTCCTAAATGACTAAGAGTTCTAAGGAACGAACTAGCATTCGGCCTTAGTATAGCGAGTAACTGGTAGAACGTTCTGCAGAGCTGCCTTATAGCTCTTTTATATACTGTGCCGATACCGAGGGAGGAGCTATCCTAGTACTTAATATTATCGAATAGTTCGGTAGGAAAGTATATAAACTTCTTAAGGAGGAGGACTTCTAGGGAAATCGATAAGTTCTGCCTAGATCTAGATAAAGACATTCTGCTAAGCAGTTAGGGAATTGAACCGTAAACGAAAGGATGAAATTTATACCTAAGGAGTGCAGTTTCCGAACTGAACTATAATGCCTTATATGTATGTATGCTTTTGATTGGTTAGTGCCCTTAGCTAATTGTCTATAGATTTGAGGTTATATAAGTACCTTCATACAACTACGTAGCCTAAGTAGGATTCGAAAATTCTATAAGTACTAAGGACTAAAAATGCCGGCTACGCTACCGGCTACACTGCTAAGTCTTACAAAGGGCTTGCTTGAAGCTACGTATACATTCGTACACTTCTTAAAAACCGATAAATTATATAGTTCGAACCAGCTACTTATATAGTTGCTTAGCAAACCAACCTAAACCAAACTAGAGTTTCGGCTTAGCAAACCAAACCAAACCAACCCGAACTACTGCGGGGTCTAGTACTACGAAAGAACTCGAAGAACGCTCGACCTCTATATTGTCCTATTTAAAGCGACGTCTCTCTTAGTATATAGGATTTAAGTCTTCTAAGTATGTTATAGCTAGTAGATACCTAGTCTTCGTAGAGGAGAATGCGCTATCCGCTAAAGAGTTAGGTAAGGCGTATAGTAGTCTTATCTAGATACTATAGAGCATAATCTTTCTAACCGACGAGCTTATAGCGTCGCTTAAGAAGGAGGCTAGTCAATAGGATAGAGATTGTCTCGTAGCTCGTTAGTAGTTACCTTTTAAGGGGCAGCGAACTAGTATTAATAATCCTATATATTGTTATCAAAATCGCAAACAAGTTAAAGAAAATATCGAGCTGCAAAGGGGCAATCTTAATAGATTGTTAGATATTACATCTTAAGGACGGCATTATTAGAGGCAATTAGACTCTCGCACTTCTACTATTGCGATTAGTCTAAAGAAGACACTTAATAAGCATCTTAGCGGCAATAACCTCCTAGAGATTATAAAGATTATAGGTAACTAGCGAGATTTCGTCGACGAACTTTAGGAGAGCTATAGATAGGGCGAGAACGAGGCTGCTCTACTACGGCACCAAATTAGGAATAATAATCTGCCGGGTATCGAGGTCTGATTTCCTTAGAGGCGGAGAAGCATACTATATACTTAACTAGTCGAATGTGCTCGACGGCTATATACTAGGTATATAGTCGCGAACCTATCGATCTAAACTAAGATTCCTCCTACTCTAGTTATCTTTCCTATATCTGCTTTATTAGCGGTAGTATCCAATGTTAAAAGGCCTACAAAATTCTCTTAATATATGCGGGAGAGGCAGTAGCGTAGCAGTCTGTTCCGGATTAGAAGGGAATCTAATATTAAACCTCTTCCCTTCGACTATTCGTACGTAGGTATACCTATTTTGCTGTTTCTATTTTGCTTTGTCTAAGTTGTTCTGCTTTCGAGCTCTCTACTATAGTAAAAAGGAGGCAGTCGATCGATTCTATAGGGTAGGTAGCTTTTATAGTACTTCTCGGAGTTCTGCGAGCACCGCGCGCTATAGGTCTTACCCGAAGCGGGTGTCGTATAATAGAATAAGTTCTCTATCGTACTTGACCCGGATGCGTTCGTAATATATCTTAGTTATAAGCTCCTATTCGTCTTCCGCGGGTATCCTTAGGGGTCTATTACTCTTTTCTTAAACCCTACCTATCTAGTTGTCGTTTAAAAGTGTTGGCGATGTATAGCGCCTATCTAGCCTACTCTAAAAGGATATATTATATCTAACCCGTAAATGGCTCTTATCTGTAGGTATCTGCTTGCTAGCTCGAAGTAAACTCTATTACTCGTAATGTAGTCTATCCGGTATTTTATGCAATTTATTAGATAGGCTACCGCTAGCGATAAGATTAGTTAAAGCTCCCGAGTCGACCTATTAATACTAAATTTCTATCGAGCCTATTAGGTTCTAAGTGTCGGTTCTGCTTAAGGTCGGCCCTCTAAACGTCGGTCTTTTTAGTCGTAGGTGCTTAATTATAGGAGTATAATCGTTATTAGTATAATTGTCTTCGACATCCTGTACGTCTATATCGATAGACGAGAATGTAGATGCGAACGATCTCTTCCCCGACTCGTCGCTTATAGGAACCGGGGTCCTTTCTAGGCCTGCTTGCTTTTGTTTCGTCCCCTCGAAAGCCTTACTAAGTTGCTCTCGTTAAATAAAATCGATATTAACATAATAAAGCCTTTAGTCTAACAACCGCTCCCGTTTAGCTAGAGCTGCCTCGTTATATTCTAGCCGTTCTTCTCGTTCTTATAGCCGACGTAGGCTTTCCCGTAATTCTCTATCTCTCCCTTCGCGAGTAGATCCCGGGACATCTTAACCTATTTGTTTTATAACTCCTATTTCCGCCTCTAAAGTCTCGAGTCTCGTTTCCTCTTATAAGATAAAGCCTTCAAGGTCAAAATCGCGTACAGGTATAGCGATAGCATCCTAAGGCCTCGGTAGGGTATACTAGGGCGTCGTAGGAGGATAGGATCTTTGCTATAACAATGTAGCTTCTAGTACGGGCGCTTGCTCCTTAATAAAGGGATATATATCGGCAGTATATATTAGGACTAGCAAATTCATACCGCGCTAGGGCCCTCTAGTAAGGCATAGCCTGCTAAGCCGCCTTATTTTCGGTCGAGTAGGCTTTTTTTTTCCGTTAGACGAGCATTGACTAGCTAGGACACAGCCTCGAACATTAAAACTTACGCTATTATCGAGTATTCGCGGATATTGCGTAGATGCCTAAATAGTAGGTAATGTAACTAAGGGTGCGTTTTTCACCGCATTAGGACTAGTCTAGAGTGTATTAGAGATGCCCTCGGTGTCTAAGCGTACCGGGCACACTATATCTGTTATAGTTACGGGTTGCTTAGTTAGATATATAGTCTGTTTCCGACGGGCACCGGTCTAGGGTATATCTAAGATATACCCTATATCTAATTGTATACTGTCTAAACATATAACGTCTATAGATGTATCCGGTTAATGTTAGTATAATGTACTGTGCCGACTTAGACGTCGTATATAACCAATTTCGTAGCTAAGTACGTAGTGCGAGCGATTGCTTTTCGTAGCTTCCTAAAAAGAAGAGCAGGTATCGGGCCGCCGGTACGGACAGCGAGTATAGGTAGTCGCTATTCGCTTACTGTGATTAGAAGGCACTCCTAATTTCTAGGCTATAGACGAGCAGGCCTAATTTCTAGGCTATCGATAAGCAGTCCTAATTTCTAGGCTATAGATAAGTACTCCTAATTTCTAGGCTATAGATAAGCACTCCTAACTTCTAGGCTATCGATAAGCAGTCCTAATTTCTATGCAATCAACGAGCAGTCCCGACTTCTAGGCTATCGAGATTTCTAGGCCCTCTACGATTAGTCCTAATTTCTAGGCTCTCGAGATTTCTAGGCCCTCTACGAGCACTCCTAATTTCTATACCCTCTACGAGGGGCCTAAATTTACAGACTCGAGACTATCACGTTAGGAGCATTTTCCGTGCACCTTAAATTCGCGTAATATACGAAATAGAATACTAGAGTATTAGTCGCGCTAAAAGGTACTACGGGATATAACAAGAAGGAGCCGGAGACAATAAAATAATTGATTTAGAACTAAGTTTCTAGCGACGAGCTTTATCTGTTGTCGCCCTAAGTCTATATAGACGATGTTATATCCCGATACCTAGATAAAAGAAATTCAATCGCCGAATCTCTACGTCTCGCTATATACCTTTAATAGAGATATTTCGCCCTCGCTTTCCTTATCGAAGCTATTAATACTAAATGCGCCTCTCGTCTGCCTCTATAATACTAGTCTGCTCTCTAGTTACGCCGATTGTATAAATTATCTTAGGACTCGCTAACTGCACAAGATCGCCGAGAGAATTCTTAGCGCTTCCTAGTAACACTATAAATATCGATATACTAGCAGTTAGAGAAGCACTATCTAGAGCTCCTTATAACTCCGAGTATGTTACGATAGCCTCATTTGCACTAGAGTATCGCAGTATCTAGTGCATAACTATTCCGAACACCCTACTAAAGAGCTTTATTATATATCTTGCAATAACCAAATACGTAAATTAGTTATATTTATTATTTAGTTTACTAATTCTTTCGAAATGTCTCTATCTTAGGAAGATTATACGAGGTACTTGCTTACCTAACTCCTATCTTACTAGATTTTCTTTTTTTTTTCCTTATTTTCCTAGCTTATCGACGTAGATGCCCTTATAGAAATCTATGCTCGTCGATAGCCTAGAAATTAGGAGTCCTCGTCTAGGGCCTAGAAATTAGGAGTCCTCGTCTAGTGTATAGAAATTAGGAGTCCTCGTCTAGGACATAGAAATTAGGAGTGCTTATCTATAGCATAGAAATTAGGACTGCTCGTTAATAGCCTAGAAATTAGGACTGCTCGTCGATAGCCTAGAAATTAGGAGTGCTCGTCTAGGGTATAGAAATTAGGAGTGCTTATCGAGGGCCTAGAAAACAGGAGTCCTCGTCGTTCGTCGAGGGCCTAGAAATTAGGAGTACCCGTCTAGGGCATAGAAATTAGGAGTCCTCGTCGTTCGTCGAGGGCCTAGAAATTAGGAGTGCTAGTCGAGGGCCTAGAAATTAGGAGTGCTCGTCGATAGCCTAGAAATAAGGTATACTTATCGAGGGCCTAGAAAACAGGAGTGCTCGTCGAGGGCCTAGAAATTAGGAGTGCTAGTCGAGGGCCTAGAAACTAGGAGTGCTCGTCGATAGCCTAGAAATAAGGTGTACTTATCGAGGGCCTAGAAAATAGGAGTGCTCGTCGTTCGTCGAGGGCCTAGAAATTAGGAGTACTAGTCGAGGGCCTAGACACTAGGACTGCTCGTCGATAGCCTAGAAACTAGGACTGTTCGTCGATAGCCTAGAAATTAGGAGGTCGCTATTGCACTAGTTATAGCTCGAGTTGTAGGCCGACTACGCTTCGAAGGAGTCCGAGTAGTATTGCTATTATCGTCCTTAGTGCGCGTACGCTTCTTCTTGCTAGCGGACCGCTTAATTAGGCGATATCTAAGACAGGTTACGAGTAGCTTGTTCGTATTACGAGGGTTGCGGAATTGCGACGGCTTCTTATACTTTCTATAAGCATATTTTAAGCAGACGCGGCTACCTTTATAGTCCTTATCGACTTCCTTATTATTAAGCTTTTTAGCTTCGTTCCTATTAGATAGCAGCTTCTTAGTTAGATTACTACCGCTAGGTATATCGTCTAGGTACGCTAGTTGCGGCTAGTCCGAGGTACTAGGTATAGTTCTGTCCGACCTTAGCTATATACACGTTTACTAGCTTGTTCTGCTAAATTATAATATAGATCTTACTAAGCAGACGGATATAGTAATTATTCTCGGCGGTATAGGGGGCGCCTATTGTACTAAGCGAGTCGATAGACTACTCCTTAAAGCGTAAGAGATACTAGAATCGATTGTGTTAGACGCTTTAATAGCCTTGCATTAGTTGGTCGCATTTTAGAGTATATAGTCTAGTATATCGTCGAGTCGGCGCTTCTATAGCAGGACTTGCTTCTTAACTAGTCGTAAGAGGTGCTTGCCCGTTACGCGGCATAGGAAATATCGATAGAGTAGCAGTTGCTCGCGCTATGCCTACTTAATAACATCGGGGCGGCGGCGGGAGTTCTAAGAGAGCGTGCCGCTTATTAATAGCCCTAGCTTCGAGAGCACTACCATTTTGATAACTTAAATATTATAGGTCGTGCTATCGTAATATAGAGTTAGGTAGCAGGCTAGGGACACCTACCCGTTCCTCTCTCGAATAGTAAGCGTACGTTTAGAACCGCTAGCGCTTAGATGCCCTCGATAAGCCTATAAACTATATCAATCTCCTCTTACTAGCTATAACCGGGTTTCCTATTTAGTTGTCTTTAGTCGCCTCTTAGGCTATCCGCAGTTATATCCGTAGTGCTATCCTTTCCTTACCCTAATACGACCTCGTATAGAATGCCGGCCTAGCTAAGGCGTTCGAGTAGTGCAAGGTATAGCATTCCTATATCTCTTATCTTATCCTTCTCTACTGTTATAGTAGCTTCTAGACGTCTAGGTTTCGCTTAGCAACCTAAGGAGTTTAGGGAAGTGCTAATTTGGCATAGCGCGGCGATAGTGCTTAAGTATAGTCGTTCTATAATCGAGTAGTAGTCGGTAGTGCATATACCTTAGCTAGGGATTCCAGCACCTCTCTTAAGTCTCGCATTAGCAGAAGCGAGTTGTGCCTCCGCCTCTCTTCTCTTCTTTATAGCTTTAGTAAGCTTATAGCGAATATCTTAGGTAGCTCTAGTAACGCCGACCTGTATACTATAGGCGGCGCTTTAGTTAAAGTAGTCGCGAGTAGTGTTTCTATATCTAGGTTAGTATCTTAAGCCTTTTTCATTAGCTCCTTAGTGGTATTATAGATATAGCTAATGCGCGGTAGTATACGCGTAGAATATACGAGTTACGCAAAAGTCTAATACTAAGCTAAGCTAAGCTAAGCCTATTTTCCCTAAGGCGTAGGAGCTCTCGGCAACTTAAAATTAGGAAAACATACCGGTTCCTATATCGTAGGTCCTCCCTTGCGTAAACCTCGTATCTTAGAGGCACTCTTTAGAGGATATTGCAGCTTAATTAACATTAGTAAGCTCTACTAGGTATAGTAATATAAGAGAGATTCTTATAGATTTGATAGCTAATTGAACGAGATTTAGCTACGGAACCTATCGATAGCAAGTATAAAGTCTTCGTAGTAGCTATATACTTATAGATTGCTTCTATTCTTCAACCCTCGTAATGTCTAGAGAGTGCCGGAACCACATTTTAAGTGTTTATTGTATGCAAACGAGTACCTAGAAGCCTAAGTGCGGCCCTAATCGGAACATGCTAGATGCTACTCGCACATTCCTAGGCGACGAGTAAGAGGCTCTATAGTTCAAGCTTACCCCTTGCCCTAACTATCGCCTTTACCTTAGACCGAGCCTTAAGACTCCCTTTAAGCATCGCAAGATATTGCTGCTTCCCCGATAACTAAATTCGAGTTCGTTAGCAATTAATAATATTGTTAGCTTCGATATAATAGTAGTTATCGAGTATACCTTTAGATTATTAGCTTAATCGAGTAGGGTCTAGATAATTAGAGCGAGGACGAGGCCCTTAGACAATAACTTTACGCGTCTTATTACAGATCTAGCGTAGTTAAGGCCTACGCTTGTACGCTGAATAGTGCTATCGAGCTAACCTCGTCTACTAGCTTACTTCTCCGCCCCTTCTACTCTACGTTAGACTAAGCGAAGAGCCCTTAACAAAATGCCTATATGTCGAGAAGCACCGTCCGGCTTACCCTCTTCGAGTTTTGCAAGCTTACTAGACGCATACGCGAACTGCCTTCGATTCTTCTTAAATAGACTTAGTAGCAAAAAGTCGATAATCGCTTCGTACTCTAGTTCGGATATACTAATCTTAAAAAAGATGTCGGCGGCTAGCTCTATAATAAGGAGTTAATATTAGATTATAAGAGGAAGACATTCGGTAGCGTAGATAATATGTCCGACTACTAGTCGCGAGGGCGGAGAGAAGCGCTTTTACTATATAGCAAGTTATAGTAACTAGATTAGAAGTGAGGGTTGCTAGATTAGAAGTAAAGCAACGCTAAGCTTGCATATAATAATATAACAGACACGGGGTAATAGTATTCTAGATCCAATATCAAAGTATCTCTTCTAGCCGTACAATTAATATATCTAAGCATTTAGTCGACAATGTATTTAGTCGGAGCAGGCTATACACTTACAGGTCGACCGGATCTTAGGCACTACTAGAATGTATTACAGCGCCGATTTGCACTTAGCTGCTATACTAAGGGGTATGTATATAATACAAAGCATTTCTAGATATTAGCTTATACTAATCTGATGTAGTCCGTACGAATGCTATCTTCTAGCCGTATATAGAGGTAGAGTAATCCTAGCAATATCGACTACTAGTACGACCTCTCCTTTCGATCCTATATTAATATTATCGCCTCTTATAGAAAAAGGACCTTCAATTTGCTTCGGTATACTATACTTACGCTTGAAGCTTAATAAGTTTTGCATCGTAGTAAGATCTAATAGAATACGACCTTTCCTTTTAAAGAAGGAAGAGGAGGGATTAGAGCTCAACTTCGACTTAACAAACATTCTTTCTCCTACTACCCTAAACGTCTTATACGGCACTACTTAGTTTCGAATAGCGGTACAAAGTGTCAAGTCTACTACCGCGAATTAGACTACAACTAGCGACTTTAATTATATCGAAGACTACTAGTAGGACCTAGGCGGCGCCGGTTTAGAACGATTAGAAAATATTAACGAAGAAGTTATAGCAAAGAATAGTAAAGAGGACGCAAATTTAGAAGGATTAGTCGCAGACAAGGAGGAGAGCGTAGTATTAGCGGCTCTATAAGTCGAGAGGTCGGAGGTAGATTCAAAGGGCGACGAGAGAACGGAGTCGAGAGATATACAATTCGAGAATTAGGATTCAGGTTGAAAAGGCGATAAGGCATAGGGTCGGAGGATTTACAAACGGGCAGGAATCTAGAGGTGCATTTAGGAGACTTAGGGACAGGTAGACTAAATACTATAATACCGTATTATACTATAGTATAGGGGTTTAACGTAAGTATAGCGGAGAAAAGAATTAGATAAGGATTGAAATGTTAGAAAAAAAAAAAGAAAAAACGCGCTCCCTAACAGAATCTAGCTCGGCCTCTAATTAGTTAAAAAGAGTACTAGACTACGTACCGCGAGACGAGTTATAGAGTTTTTAAAACAAAAAAAAATCACTATTATCCCGCCTTTTAGTAGATAATATAAGGAAGGAGGTAGGGAATAACGCCGAATCTCGAATTACGTAGAAGACCCTAGCGTAGGCGGAAACGCTAAATCCCTATCCGCTTTCCTTTCGCGCTAAACTTATTAAGTACGAAGTATCGCGTCTTTACTATTAATATCGTACACGCTGCAAATTCTACTTATAATATAAGTCCTAATAGTGTTATCTTGAATTAATAGTAGCAAGTTAACATTATACTATCTTCGAGACCCGCCCCTATCGCCGTACCTTGCGTACGTCTACTCTGTTATCCGACTAATCGCTATAACCTATAGTAGAGGGACACCTTCGGTGTTCCCTTATCTACCCTACAGAGCGAAGAGCGGCCTCGAACCCGATCGGACTTATCGCTACAACCCGTAGTAGAGGGACACCTTCGGTGTTCCCTTATCTACCCTATAGAGCGCATTATCTTTATATAGAGCTTGCTATAAAGGACTAATTCTCGGATTGCCTAGGAGGCGACTACACTCTCGATATACAATACAAGCATTATACTATAATAGGATACGCCTATCCCGTCGTCCGCAACTACGCTAATATAAGACATAATGCAACTTATTACTAAAAATGTAAAAAGTGCGATTTCTAAGGGCCTACAAAGGCTATAAAGAAACACAAAGCTATATGTATCCTAGACACGAGTTATAACACTATAGATCTAAAGGCCTTTATTAGCAGTCTAGACCCCTAGCATCGGAAGTATATCGAGATACTAAACGAGTTAATAGACACCCTGCAAAACCTGCGTATCTATCTATTTGCCGATGCCTTCGGGCCGAAGATTTTCTAAGATAATCGCCTTGCAAGTGCAGTCCTAACACTAGTCGAAATTAGTATCTAGGCAACGGCTAATAGCACTCGGAAGGATTTTTAGGTACGCTTAGCGATTGCAATTATATAGTAATACGGGCAAACTAATAGTACTTAGGGCTAGTTTTGGCTTAATAACTAACGTTAGAATTCTCCGGCGCGTTTCTATAAATAGACTATCTAATTCTTATACAGAGACTCTCCGAAATTAGTAGAAGGTCGTCTCCTTAATTACGTTCCTTCCGGAAAACGGCATCCTAGAGCAAATAAACTAGCGAGTCGGTACAATAACGGTGTAAAAGACCTTATCCCTTCTCTACTATCTAAACTTAGAGACGACTTTAACCTCCCTAAGCCGGATTGCTTAATAGCTCCCCGGTTCTCGGTCTCTAACATCTATACGGATCGGTTGAGTAGTATAGCTATAGTATATATCGATAGGACATCTTCGATCGTAGTAAAGTTGTAGCTATTCTAGCTACTATATTAGGTAAAGAAGATAGCTCTAGATGCTAAGCCGAAGGCCCTTATAGGTATGCTTAAAGATAGAAGATTTGTAGTTCAATATAATAACGAGAGTGTTTTCGTTCCTAGTAGTTAGCTCTATTAGGTTTATACTATATACAATAGTGTATTGTATAGGCCTTAATAGTTTATCCCTACTACCGATACGCCGATAGTTATCTAGGCCGAGATCGCGATAGGAATAGATAAACAAGACGCCGTATAGCAATACATTAATAATATAACTATAGTCTTAGAATCTAAGGAGGAGGAGGAGTTAAAAGATCGATATGTCTAAAGCCTATTAGACAACCTATAGAGAGACGCTCGTTATTTGCGATCTAAGTAGGAATAGAATAGTACTCTAGTCGACGCTCTAGCGAAAGACCTAATATCTAATAGCACCTGCTGCAGTTGTCGTCTAGTCGGAGCATCGCCTAAGCCGTTTACCGTAAGTAGCGCCGCTAAGTAGCATATCCGACAGACACATCTTAAGAATCGAACAGAATAACCCTTAAGCGAATAGCGGTATGTCTCGAACGCCGTCGAACAATGCGCTATCGAGCACTTATTAGATAGTCGGCCGATCTTAAGGAACTAGGTTTAGCATCTAAGATATAACTATAGAAAGCTAGTCGCGGTATAGATCTAACCTTATACGAGACTCTAGCAGTTGTACTAATGCCGCTGCTTACTTAATAGCTATCCCGACCGCCTCGCTTAGGCTTAGAGTCCGACCGATATTAACGATCTCGCTATAGTAGTCGGCTTTAGCAAATGGGTTATGCTCTCTTTAGCCCTCGCATTGTGAAACACAAGGAAAGCGATATGTCTGAATCTAAAGACACGATACTATAGATTCAAAGTTGCTTATTAGTACGGCCCGTAGAGCCTCTCCTCTTAAATCTCGCTCCGCGGGGGACTATAGGGGTAGTTTTACTAGTAGAATCGTGTGTTTCTTCCTATCTACTATTATTAAACAGAGGACAATCGTGTATTCAAGCCCCGTACGCGTATTCTAATCGTTTCCGAGTATTATACCGCAATAATAGCGCTAAGATCGCTTCGTACGACTGCTAGCGTACCTCTAGTGCGATTAGACGACTAAGTAAATGTCTCTACGCTAAAGAAGAAGGTAATCTATACTCTCGAGAAGCCTATTAGTCCGCCGCTAATAAGACGGGTTGCTAATACGGCTTAGTAGGTAAAGAGTAGCTCTACGAGTAGGTCCGGAGCCGGCAAGAAGGACAAGAAGACTGCCGTAGAAGCACCTAATCCAATTACTAAGTCTTCCGCTATACTAAGCAAGGAGACCGTAGTACCGCCGGCAGAGAAGGATTGTAACGTACGCCCGCTAAATATAGGTGTTTCTTCCTCTACTAAGACCTCAACCTCCTCTTCCTTTAATGCTACTATCGATGCGGCTACTAGCGCTAGCAACTCGGCTGCCCTAGCGGCCGGCAACGTTCCTATAACTACGCCTAGCTCTTTCTCTAATAAGGTCGTTCATTATAGCGGACAATAGACGGTATTTGATCCGAAGGTAAAGGGCCCTCTACGTACGGTTAGAACGAAGCTAGTAAAGTTTATTACTACTAATAAGAAGGAGGGTTAGAACGGACATTCGTAGGCGGCGAAGGTGGCTCGACTAAACGGCTATTAGTATCTATATAAAGTTGTCCTTCGAGCTAGCGCGGACACTACTAAGAGCGCCTTTACCGGTAACTAGCATTAAGCCGGAGATAATAAGATTGATAGCGACGAGGTTTATATAGAAGCTCTCGAAGTTATTAAAGGTCTTCTACTTGCCTCGAGGAAGAATGCGTTTATTTATATAGACTTCTACGTCCGAGCCGAAGCGCTAGTAGTAGCTAGCAAAGGTAAGGGCAAGGAGGTTAAGAAGTTAAAGAAGAATCCGGACTCGGTTTAAATAGGAATACTAGCGCCGTTATTGCTAAGCTCGAGTCTTCCGGACGACTAGACTATAAGATATTTAATAAGTGGCTTTGTAATCGTAAGGACTGTCCGCAATTTGAGAAGGCAGGCGAGTCTACGTACTAGCGTAACCGTAGTGTTAAGGAAGTTAGCGAGAATCACTTCCCTTAGTACGAAGCCGCCCTTGTCGAGATCTCTAAGGCTATCTAGAAGGGCGAATATATGTAGAATAAGGACGGCTCTTAGCCGGACAGGCTTCTATTAAGGATTGAGATTATGCTAATCTCTCGCAAATATTAGTTAAAGTATTAGAAAGAGACTATAAAGCGTATGCGCCGTAATAGCGAGAGTGACTCGCCTAAAGCTAGCGCCGGAATGGCGAAGTTATTCGGAGAGGTTCTCGGCGGAATACTGCACTAATAGAACAAAGGCACTAGTGTTATTCCTAGCACTCCTTCGAAGACTCCTACCCGTACTCTTACTAGATATCGCTCTAGGTATAAGGCGCCGTTTAAAGTGCCGTCGGCGGCGAGGTTTCGAGTAACTAAGGACTTAACGAAGGAATTCTTCGACTAGGTTAGAGTCTAGCCGGCATTCGCGGAAACGGACTCTCTACGCGCCTATATTAAGGCCTTCGTCGGTATAGGCTAGCGCCTTAATAATATCGCTAATATAGACAAGTCTAACTAGCCTAATGAGTTAAATAAGTAGACTAGAATAAGGTCGCGATTGAAAGAAGGTATATAAGAATAGGTCGCGAAGAGGGAAGATAAGATCATCGCTACGGAAATAGCCGCCGCTAAGGAGGGCGAGATTTGATCGAATTTAGGCCTACTATTAGGCTTCATTCTTTTCACATCTACGACATATACAAACTTGTAATAAGCGGGAGATTCTTAGTGTAATTACACTCATTTAGGCCTAATTTAGTATATTAAATAAAATGCGTTAGTTATAGAACACATGCAGCAGTAGGCAAGGCTAGCGTTCGAATAATTCATCTAAATCTCTGCCTGCGGCGCTTGCCGGCACTAGTAACATCACTCGAAGTCGTCAAAATCTACCTCTAATTCAACCTCTGTTTCTTCCTCGTCGAATACAACACTCTTATAGCCTTCTATATTATCAATCTCCGGCGGTAGCATGTTCTTAATGTATTCGAGCTATTTAGACTCTTCTACGTCTATTATGTCTACACCCTGTCTGTATATTAGCTAGCATATACAACGCTAACCTTCGCCTGCTTGAAATGCGAGCCCCTATAGCCTTTATAATATTAGTATTTGTATATCTTGCTAAAGACACTAATATTGACTTACCGTCGGTATATCTACCGCACAAATCCTATAATAACCTAGATTCTTTCCGGATGCCGCGCAACTGCGTATATAGCCGTAAAGCACAAGGACGCTAGAGAAACGAAGAGTTCTTTAGGGTTGGTAAGCAGTAGGTTCTAGTTAAGCAAGTTATAGTCACTCTTTCGAGAGTAGACAGAATAATTAAATAGCTAGTAATTAGTTTCTGTCTAGCGTAAGCAGTCTATTGTCTCTATATATATATATTAGACTTACGATTTGCAGTCGTTAAGGCACTCTACTAGACGAGAGGAGCGTAGAGCTACAATAGAGTAACGGCGTTAACGTAAAAAAGTCTAGTACTAATTAGAGATAACTACTAGTATATTTGAATCACTCAACTTATACGTTAAAGGCATAATAGGTCCTCTCGGCGGAAGCTAGCACTATTGGCGCTAGTAGATTCGCAAAGGTATTCGTATTGTTCGTAATAGTACGATAGAGCGTACAGGCACTCTAGTCTTGTAGTAGAGGACAATCGTATAGACATTCATCCGAATATTGTGTAATCTATAGGCTAAATAATCCTAATAGGAGGGTTATATACGCCGCAAACTATAGAACCTAATAGAAATCTCGCCGTAGATAACGAGCCGGAGCGCGATACAGCAGATAGTATACTGCTAGAGCTACAATAGCTAGTATCGTGAAAACGTAGAAGCTAGAGACGAATAGGGCGATTATTATAGCAATAATGTTTAGAATAGCGCGTTGAATATCGGGGAAGTAATATAGAAGTAGGATCTTTAGTATAGCTTTGTTAACTGCGCTGCTAAGGTATACTATTAGCTATAGAAAAGTTGCGAGAATTAAGACGGCCTTACTAAGTTATTGCGGCAGATATAGCGTAGATAGCTATATTAATATAAGGAGAATAGTAGGTAGTAATCATTTTTCCTGTCGCTAAAAGTGTAACGAAGGACAATCTAGGCCGCGCCCTAAGTACCTCGAGTACCCCTAGGGAGTAAACACCGTCTATTCCAAAATGTTAGTACAGTGTTAACGCGATAAGTACATTAATAGGAATAGCGACTAGTAAGAAGAGGACAGAGGGGATAGGTGGCGCTATTATAAGTCGTAATAGGCTCGATAGTAGATTGGCGTAATGTTCGAAATATCGCGCGATATCGACGTACGAAAGAGTTTTCGTAGGCAAATATAGAATTATGCACTACGGCTCTAGCGCGTTTTATGTTTAAGACCGGAAACAGAGCCGGTATTGCTGTTACTGCTACTTCTAATACCTACCTACAAATTAAGAGATAATAAATAACGTGTCGCTAGCTACTAGTATGCTATAACTAAGGTTGAGACTGTATATTATCGTCGTCTACTCTTAGTTACTATCTATAATACGTATTTCGGGATAGATAACATATCGTTATATTAAAGCTAGCGGCAACTCGTAGTAACGCAAACTGCTTACAAGGTCTTGCCTGTTTTCGTCCGTACGGGCCGTTAAAGCTTAGCTAATAATGCTATCTTCGCTAAGAAGATAAACTAAATTAAAAAAAAAAAAAATCAAAACTCCTAAAGATAGCGCTAGCGACTCGGGGGCGACTCAAAAGCGCTACGAGAGAGGTATCTACTACTATCTAATCGAGATTATAACGTACTAATAGAATACAGGTTTTCGATACCCTAGAGTTGCTCTAGATAATCCTAGAAGAGGTGTATACCACTACTTAGCACAATGTCGTTATCGTAAAGGCGTCGATACTATTTACTACCTACTAAAAGACACTCCCAATTGCGGCTCTAGTGAACAAGGCCTAGTATACTGCCGCTATAGACGCATTCTATACGACGACTAAGGTTGTTGCTAAAGCGCCGGCGGGCATGCCCCCTCTAGCAAATAGTAAGTCCCTTGTATTAAAAGACTATAAGTAGTAAGAGGAATAACATTCTCTAGCTTTCTCCGGACTATAGACGCGCATCGTGCAATCATTTAGTATAGAAACATCGAGAATTCAACACCTAGAGATTCATATAAAAATCGTAACAATAGCGCTAGGTAGCTAGCTTTTTATAAACTACCGCATCGACCGCTCCCGTCTAAGTGCCTAATACCTGCAGCCTATTCTTAACGGTGCGTGCAAGATTAAGATAGTCTTTATTAGCGACGTATTAGACGTTAGTAGGGACATTATACTGTCTAATAGTGTATAGACTTACGCGGTTAAGGTGTAGCGTAGACATCGTATTCTCGTAGAAGAAGGCTCCCTTAAGCTAGATAAGATCGTAGCGGGCAGAGAAGGGTTAGCTAGATTTCGCTACGGTGCTACGTTCGCTTTCTAATAGGTCTATAGATACTAGATACTAAGAAATATATAGCGCTTAAGAGGGCGTATTACATAGATAGCAAAATGCGTATATGCAATAAAGCTGTATTTCGTCGTTTAAGAAATGCAAACCCCAATTTCTTATATAAGGTTCTCGGCCTCCGCAACGCTACGCAGTTAGATCCGGGGGGATTAAAGCATCGTCTATTAATATAATAATAGGATGTCGACGACGAGATATATCTATATCCCACTTTACGTAGATTAAGCGATTCTACGAGCTCTACCGCCTATCCTTAATCGAGGATTAAAGCAAAGCGTAGGATATAGACGGGTAAAAAGTGCTTCTACCTTTATATAAGCGGACGACATCCGAAGCATTTATCGAGTTTGCCCTCGAGTGTAATATTAATATAATGTTCTATATACGTAGGCGATATATAACTTTCCTATAGAAGCGCCTCTAGTATTCGCGATCCTGTTATATTCTAACAATCGAATAGTGCTCTTTACGATTTGTCTACTTATTAGCATATTAGCAACCGGAGACCCTTAGACCTGTATTATTTCGATAGTTGAGTTGTATCGCTTATAGACTTATTCCCGAAAGATTACTATAAAACGTTGCTAAATGCATTAGCGGACTACTTTTACTCTATTATTAGAGCGACCCCCGCTTCTCGATATTAGTATATATAGTTGTATGTATAGTATAGTCGCTATGTTCCACTTTTAGCGCTCTAATGCCTTTTATTATATATAGACCTAAGGGTGTTCGAAGAGTGCCAATGTCTAGCGTATCTGTTTAGTGCTAACCCTATCCCCGTGCCCTTTATAATCTATCCCTCTTACAGTATACGAACCGCGCTAATAAGGGCCTCGAGGGCATCTATAATAACGAGCCCTATAGTTGTAGAAGCGGCGGTACCGGCGTTCGATTACAGGATGCGAATAGCGCGTATTATAAAGAGTTTCTAGATTAGTACGTTAAGCTAGTCTGCCTACCCGAAGTTAGTCGCTAGCGCAAATGTAATAGGAGAAGCAGATTACTAACTATTATAAACTAGAGAGGCAAATTAGATAACGACGCCGACTACTTGTTCCTTAAGCGATTCGACACCTGCGAATAATGTTAACTATTGCATTCTAGAAAACGTAAAACATCTGACCGCTAATAACGAAATAGGGCGTTAGAGGCATCTAGATTTCTACTAAAAGGTCTATAGCCTCTACGGTCGCTCGGATGTTGTAATTATAACGGAGAAACTGTTCGAGGCGATACTGCGCCGTAATAGTCTTAGTAGCGAATACTAGGGACTCTATAACCTACGCGAGTTAGTATATTGTCTAGAAGGGTGCGGAATGGTCTAACCTCTAGGGCGAGCAAGAAGGTGTTAGAGTGAAAGAGGGTAGATAAGCAGTAGAAACTTCTAGACGGCTAATTGTAGGTAATCGGCCGTTTAGCGCACGTACTATTCTTAGCAAGACTACCGAAGCTTAATTAAGCAGTTACTTAACAAGCGGAAGTTACTTCTAGAGCATTATACGTCGCTTGCTAACTATCGCGTATTAGTATAAGAGAAACTACTACCCGAGTCGCTACTACCTCGTTCTATAAGCGCACTCGCGATTAACGCGTACTAAAGAGTAACGCCGATTTCAAAGAAACTGCCGCTATTACTCGCTATAGCGGAAGACTTGCCTAGTAAGCTTGCAGCTTCGATAGGGTAGTAGTAACATCGTTTTCGGTCTAGTAATAGGCACTAACAAATTGCAGGATCTTAAGGCGCTAAATATAGATCGCTCTAATATCGAAGCGATAGTAGAGAGCTAGCGCATTAACTAGGAAAATATAACGAATCGCGCTCGAGAGATGTTACGCGTTAAGGTAGCCGTTACCTTAATCTATATGTTTCTGCTTTTCGAATACGGATATAAGTATATAATTCTTATCGCTTTAGGTATAGGGATGTCTATCGCGCTCCTAGAGTTACTCGTATACGCGTTCTTAGCTATTAGGATAGCAATATACTTCCTTAGCGAGCGGTTAGCGCGCTACTAGTACGATGTATATCATTATACCGAGAAGGCTTAATAGCACGCCCTTCAACTCTGCTATAGCAGGCTATAATCTCTCTATAAGTATACGAGAGCACTTGTTTAGGCACTAGTTGTAATTGAAATAGTAGATAAAATTGCTCGAGGCATCTCGTATTAGGGAATTTTCAGTAGAACCCTATAAGAATACCGCGAACCAAACTAGAAATTCCTATCGCTAATATAACGATAGTAACTCCCTCTTTATAGCCGTATAGAATGACTAGGACTAATACTTCCTATTAAAGGGTATAATTACGAATGCCGGCGTCTGTATCTAGAATCTTATACTCGCTATCTTCCTAGTATACTAGACTTTCCGCTTAAATGCTTTCAATCGCAAGGTCGTCGGTATATAGATACTCCTCGTAATAGTCTTTATCGTTGACTTTATCTATATTACATTGATACCTCGAAACTTAGTTATCGGCGATTAGAAGCTAGTAGAGACGTACTTTTCCCCGAACTTATATCTCTATATACGAATTACGTTACAATTCCGAAGCTCTCGCTCTATCGGTCTATAGATAACGATGTCGCTAGTCACTAAGGCTACGATTCGGATACCTACTAAAGCTACGAAGCCCGCAAGCACTAGTCTCTTTAACTCTTATCTAAAGTACGAGTAATAGAAAGATGAATAGCAAATAGGGGCCAATCGACGCAATTAAAGGAGCAAAGTAAGCGCGGACGTTATAGCAAGCAGTGCGAAGACGACTAGTCGTTGTCTATATAGGACGAGATTTTAATATAGAGAAGTCTTAACACTAAGTCTAATAAGGAATAGCATACGTATTGGGGGAAAAAAGAAATCAAACCTACTGATTATTATACTACAAGCCTAACAAAGGAGCGGGGAATACTAGTCGTTGTTGTACATAGCCGTTATACTTCCTATTCAATGTCTTACGGCTAAGTTTGATTTTAGGAAGCGTTAAGAAGTCTATTGCGCCCGAGAAGTAGAGCAACTTCGTAATAGAGAGTCAACTTACTTAAAAAGAAACTAGGAGCGTTTGTTATTTCTACGTAAGCGGAAGGAGATAATAGGTTATACCTACATCGGCCTAGAGTGTAGTTTCGTATTAAGGGTTGTCCTATTACATTAGGATGTTACTCCCCGTGCTCTTTCTAGTTTAAGGAATATCTGTCCCTACCTAAAAGAACGTATATAACGCCGCTCGTCTATCTTATAGCGTCGTTAGATAATTACGGAACATAAATGAACCTATAATAGAGGCACTCCCGCTAGCGAAATCGTACGTTTGATTAATATTTCCTAGCCGCTATACCTCGCGAGCCTAGTTAAAGAGTCTTCTCTTCGGTCTGCCCGGTTACCGTAAACCTAGACGTTATACTACGCACTATATACGAGACTAATACTATACCTATTAGGCCCGCTTAGACTTCTAAACAAGCTAGGAAGGACTTTAAGAATCGCACTAGACTCCCTCTAGCATCTGATCGTAATATACGGCTATAATAAAACAACATTCTTTTCGAACGGCTAGTTCCGAGGAAGAGAGTAGAGAAGTCTAACGAGGACATATTAGCGAGAGAGAAAAGACAGAAATAGGAGCGGCAAGAAAGGGAGTCCGAGATACGGAAATTGAATAACGGCTAGTTTCGCCTAGACCCTAAGTCTTATATACGCACAAACTAGAGAGTACTAGATGCTTTTACTGTCTAGAAAAGGCAGACAATAAGCATTTTAGCCGAGTATAATCCTCGCCCGCCCTCTTACACTCCTAAGATAGCTACTACCGACAAAAACCCTAAGGTAACGTGCGATCCGGCCCCGGCGATTGATACTATAGTAGAGCTAGAAGACTTCCCCGATAATGCACTCGCATTGTTGAGTGATATATAAGGTAGCTACGAAGGGAGAGGAGCTTTAGTATGCTTAGGTAGCCCTAAACTAGCCTTAGACCGAATTTTCTATTAAGTATAATACGTTAGAGAAGAGAGACACAATTTCATCTTATAGTTAGTATTGGACCTTCTACGTCCTCGGATAAGGATATAGCGCGTTATAATGTTTAGGGCAGACAGTAGTTAGCGAGAAAGGTTATAGAGTAGAAAACAGATATATATATATATATATATTGATATACGGACGAGGTCCTAATTGTAAAAGTTACATATTATAGTATAATTGAACTTGAGGCACTAATAGTCCCCGACGAGAGAGCTGGAAGTCGAGTAGTATAGGACAAAAGGAAAATGATCTTCTAGGCCCTACAATAGCTAACGCCGCTATTCTTGATTTTATCCTTAATACGTACAATTAGCTACCTATAATGCTAGATTCAATGCCTTCGTATAGACATTATAGCTACGATCCTATGTGTCCGTTTCCTAAATACTTTCCTTAGCGCTCGTCCCGCTCTTATAAATACTTCTAACGCTCTTGCGACTACCGCTAATATAGGTAAAGGAAATTGAAGATGCCTTTATCTTTCTAACTCGAATTCTACGAGGGCTAGCCCTTTTTTTCTTTTTTTTTTTTCTTTTTTTTTTTTTTTTTTTTTTTTAGCAGCAAAAGCTCTAGCGGGTTACCTTATTAGTCCTTATAAAACGGGAGGATGCCGGATTTCCTTAAGAGGGCGTTTAAACTGGCGTTCGATGCGCCTGTCTATAATAGCATTTTCTGTTTATGTAACTGTAATAGACTCGTTGTTTTCCTCTCTATCCCCTCTCGGAACGTATAGTACCTCTAATCTCGGCAACTCTTATAGTATCTATAACTTGAAATCGGGCTAAAGCAACGGCAGCATCGTCGTACGCTTTTTTGGATGTAATGCCTATTAGATCTTCCTGTCTAGCGGTTTCGCTAGCTTTATACTTAAAACAACTTTAAAGCTATATATCCTACTAACGAGAAAGCAAGGAGAAACCTAATAAAGTGCAGAAGTATTGCTATACTGCTATTACCTCCGCCGTGTTCCTCTACTATAACCTCTTTTCCTCCTATAGCCTCTACTGCCTTATTTAGAACGTTCTCTACGTAGGCGATCTTGTTGTTTTTTCCTACGACTAAGTTATACATTCTTAATACGAGTTCGCTCTCTATATCCTAAGCGATTTCTCCTAATATCGTGCCGTCTTCGAGTCTCTTCTTGAACTACTCTAGGCTACCTTCGTCTTCCGGCAAGTTGTTTAATACGGTATTGTTAATCTAGTCTAATATTAGCAACGTTATTCTCTTCTTAGTTAGGCTTGCCTATATTACCTTGTCCGCTAATACCGCACTTATACCCTTCTTAAAAATAGCATCGACCTCGCTACTTTCTTGAATCTTAGATCGTAATATCGCCTCTAACTCGTGTCGCGTCTAGCCGTAGAGCGCCTTCGCTTAGTTTTGAATATGCAATTTGTAGGACATACTACCGAGGTCTATTAGCCGATAATAATAGATAGTAGTAGTATTAGGTATATATACCTAAATGCTTTCTAGTTCGTCTAAAAGGGACAGATGTTATAGTAGAGGTAAAGATATCTAAGCCTCGCGATGTTGATATAGAAGTAGAAGTAAAAGTGAGAGTTTAAGCTATTATTAAATTATGCAATTGTTTACGGAGCTACGTTATATCTTAGCACGAACGACAATAACCAATTATGTTATTTTAGTCGCCTACGCTCTCGCATGTGACTATAATCCTTGTATAGACTCGTTATTAACGTATATTCTTAGAGCGACGAGCGTGTATATAGGTAAGTATGCGGGCGAGTATAGGGGCGGGCGAGTGTGCGTGCGCGTGCGCGTATACATATGCGTACGCGTGTGCGTGCGTGTAGGCGTAGGCGTAGGCGTGCAGTGTAGTGCCTATAGAAGTAGGTAGTACGAGAGTTGTCGATACCGAATAGCTACGTATAGTGCGATGTAACGAGTATAGAATAGGTAGGTAGTATAAGGATTTTCGCCCAATTTCTGCTAAGACACTAACCGACTTTACCTCCTACGGACTATCCGCTCCTCTAGAGACAGACTACTAGATATTTAACTCTTCTACCCGATAATATAAATCGATATTTTGTATAGCATCGATGCGTACTCGGAACCTAAACCACAATTGCGCGCGATGAAGTCGAACTAACCTCGGACATGTTATACTGCTTTTCTAAGTATATTCTACTAAATTACAAACGGCCTACGTCTGTATATTCTAGCCCGATTATAATCGATTTTACTATAACTAGGTTATTCTACTTCGCTGCCAAAATGTACGATCTATAGCGTATTCCTCTTATACTTGCACTATATATAGGATCCACTCCGTTTGATTCTAAGCCGACTACCGCTTGCTCCTTATAGAGGCCCCTTTTGTACGTCTAGTAAGAAAAAAGGCACGTTATGCAATATTCTTTCTTACTTAATCTAAGAGGACTATTTAACTTCTTCTAATCGCATCCTTTGTCTAGAATAGAACGAGAACTTTTATCTACTACCTTAAGAGTCTTACCGAAACATATTCTTATCCTTTATACTAGATAGGCAAGTGTATGCTACGAGTATACTACAAGTCTTAGCCACTTCGGCTAGTAGCTGTCGTATACGCGGACTGTTCTTATCGTCGACTACGCTGTTATCTAAAGGCCCTTTAGCTCTATTAGGCTAATAGCGCTTCTAAACGAGGATAATAGACAAAGGCGTCGCAACCTGTACCCCTAAAAGTCCTACGACGCATCGACCGTCTAAAGATTTAGTTGTCTTAATCGCATTTATCCGATAGCTATAGTTAACATAAGCTTTTCTTAGGTAAGATAGTTTGCCGCGATATATATAGCCCCTAGGAAGCATAGTTTGATTAGTGCTCCGAAGCTAATGTATGCTTTTATTAGATAATATACGACACTTAGTATAATAATCTGAATTTGTAGAGCTTCTAACAAATTCTATATAATCCCCTTAGTTCTATCGGCCTATCCTCGCCTAGATTCCTTCTCTTTCCTCTCCGCACTCTCTTAGACTCTCTCTCTCTCTCTCCTAATATATCCTCGCCTAGATTCCTTCTCTTTCTTTTCCGCACTCTCTTAGACTCTCTCTCTCTCTCCTAATAGATATACTTATAGCTAGAATTACGGTTGTTTAGTTTGCATCCTACTTATATTCGCCTACTAATACTAGTCTTAAACTACTCTACCGCGATAATAGCCGTAATAGCTATAACAGCCCTTAATCGCTCGCCGCCTATTATAAGAACTTATCCTATCCTAGGCTCTCGTCGCGATATATATCGCCTAAGTCTCCTACCCGATCCTATCGCCTTAGACCGCGACTCGGCCTACTCTTAGCGCTCTAGACCGACCTATAACTCGTCGCAATCTAATCTACTAGCATTGTAGACTATAAGAGCAGAATACGCCTAATTCGCTATTAGCACTAATATTAGCACTAGTTGAGGCCTAGCTATAAAAGACACACTATTATCTTATATCTTCGGCCGACTATGCTATACTACTAGTACTCGACGAGCCCTTATACCCGATGATTTCATTTTAACTGAAATCCGTAACGAATCGCGAGGTGTATTAAGGAGACCTATATATATACACGTCGCCTTAGCCCTAGCTATCCGTATCTACGTCTTAGTCCGACGACGACAAACGGCGTTATATCTAACATCTAGTAGCGGGTCCTCTCGATTCGTCGTTCGTCTTTACTACGGTATGCTATACGGTAAGCTCTCGATAGCCCGTACTCGCCTTTATATCTAGCCGCCTAGGAAATCACGTATAGCGAGCCTTATAGCCTATATAAACTATTCTAGCGTTCGCTTATAGATGGCCTACCGCAAATTATACGATTCACGACCCTATTGTCGTAATGCCGTATATACCGTAGTATGCTATACGGTAAGCTCTCGATAGCCCGTACTCGCCTTTATATCTAGCCGCCTAGGAAATTACGTATAGCGAGCCTCGTAGCCTATGCAAACTATTCTAGCGTTCGCCTATAGATAGCCTACTGCAAATTATATGATTCACGACCCTATTGTCGTAATGCCGTACATGCCGTAGTGCGCTATACGGTAAGCTCTCGATAGCCCGTACTCGCCCTTATATCCGGCCGCCTAGGAAATTACGTATAGCGAGCCTCGTAGCCTATGCAAACTATTCTAGCGTTCGCCTGTAGATAGCCTACTACAAATCACATAATTTACGACCCTATTGTCGTAATGCCGTATATGCCGTAGTGCGCTATACGGTAAGCTCTCGATAGCCCGTACTCGCCCTTATATCCGGCCGCCTAGGAAATCATACATAGCGAGCCTATAGCCTATGTATATTCTCTTAGTCCTCGCTTATAGATAGCCTATTGCAGATCACACAATTCGGGACCCGCCTCTAATATATGCCGTAGTACGCTATACGGTAAGCTCTCTATAGCCCGTACCTAGGCTTAACTAGGAAATCCTAAATAGCGAACGTAATAGTAGCCTATGCAGAGTCTTACAGTCTTTGCTTGCTAGCCGCTCCTCGGACATCCTATAGTATGCCTATACCCTTCTACCTAGATCTCGACTTAGGCTACGATCCTAAGAGCGCGGTCTTATTACTTACTAAGCGACCGTTTTAGTTTATCTAGCAGTCGTCGTATAGGAAGCCCTAAGGCCTATGCACTATCCTAACGCACTTCCTATTCCTTCGAGTATATAACTAGCGATATTGCCCGCCGACGGCCCTACGCCTAGATCCGGGATACCGCTATAACTAGGCTGTCTTAATATTTAGCTATACTAATCCTCGGATTTTAGACTCTATATAAATCAATATATAGTATAGTAAGCCTTAAGGCCTATGCACTAGCTATTGACTACCTCCTCTCTTCGCCGTACCGTAATCCGTAGTCTTGTATCCCGACCCTAGCCTATAGTTATCCTATAATGTGTCCTCGTAATAGTATCCTAGAGCTCGAACTAATAGAATTGGATTTTATCGCTATCGCTAGCGTTCTAACCTACGCTATCCGTTACTATATATATTATCCTCTATTATATATCCTAGTATTATTAGACCTTTTACTTGCCCTACTCCTCGTAATATTAGCAATTCTTAACTACTTCCGCGTCGATATCGAACTTGTCTATTCGCGGTATCGTAGCTATCCTCGGACCTCTCCCGTAACCCTTTCTCGTCCTCGCCTTAGTTACTATGCCTAGCTACGCCTACTACGCCTAGCTACGCCTAGCTACGCCTACTACGCCTAGCTACGCCTACTACGCCTAGCTACGCCTAGCTACGCCTAGCTACGCCTAGCTACGCCTACTACGCCTAGCTACGCCTACCTACGCCTACCTATGCCTACTACGCCTACCTATGCCTACTACGCCTAGCTACGCCTACTACGCCTAGCTACGCCTAGCTACGCCTAGCTACGCCTAGCTACGCCTACTACGCCTACTACGCCTAGCTACGCCTACTACGCCTAGCTACGCCTAGCTACGCCTACTACGCCTAGCTACGCCTAGCTATGCCTAGCTACGCCTACTACGCCTACTACGCCTAGCTACGCCTAGCTACGCCTAGCTACGCCTACTACGCCTACTACGCCTACCTACGCCTACTACGCCTAGCTACGCCTACTACGCCTAGCTACGCCTACCTCGCCTTAGTTACGTAATAGAATCGTAGCATTATTAAACAGCGGGACTATTCCTTATAAAAAAAAAACTGTAGCTTACCTTATTTCTCGCTTATATAGCATAGTAGATATGCCTTACGTCTTACAGTGCAGATAGTAACTATACATGCATATAGAGATAGCATCTATCCCGCCGTTCGTCCTATATTCGCTTACTATAGCCTACCCTAATGCAGCTCGTTTTACTAGGTTACTACATTAATTACATTACTACCTCTTACCGCCTCCTATCCTACCTAGTAGTAGCGTAGCGGCATTTAGTAAATTTAATCTTATAGCAAATCTCCTATCGGTTAGCTATACCGCACCTTCGTGATTCTTATTGTACTACTTATACTATATACTAGACTGTAGTATTATCTTAGGCGACCTACAACTTCCCCTTTATTATACGCTCCTAGTCTAGCTTTATTCCTACTCTGCTAATATATTTAACTAGAGCTGCTATTTCTAGGTACGCCTATTCGCGTCGCTTCGCTAATTGCTACCTACTAGGGTTTACCTATATATCCTAAATGTCGTAGGCGCCTACTATAAATTAGTATTGCATAGCTCGGCTAGTTGCTACGTTTAGTCGGCTCGGGGCTCCTACAAATCCCTAAGGAGGATCCGCGTTGCTCGCCTTTACGAAATAGACGAATACGATAGCCTTTTCTCTACCTTAGAAGGCATCTACTATCGCTACCTTAATACTATCTCGAATCTCCTTAACATCTTGCACCTCTATCCTACCTAATCTAGCATTAACGACGGCGTCCCGTAATATCTTCGCATCGGTATAGTATATCGTTATAACGCCGATTTTTAATTTATCGACGCCCGCCTTTACTATTGCGGTTATTAACCCTAGCACTGCGTCTTAACCTTAACGGTAAAAAGAGGATACTCCTTTCGTCTCGGATAGACCCCCGACGTTAACGAAGAAATTGCGATTGTTATTTGCGAGCGCTTTAGTACGATCGTAAAAGGCCTTCTTAAATAGCTAACTATATAAGAGCTTTACTAATACGACACTCGTGTTGTTATTGAATCGTAAGATATCCCTTGCCGGTATCATTTCCCTATTATAGAAAATCTCTATTATTATTCGCGAGATCGAAGGGTAACTGCGATAATTGTTCTTTAGTAGTAGATAAGCAATACGCGGGTAGGCGAGAGACTATTGGACTAGTAGCGACGTAGCTAAGATATTGCTAAATAGGTTTTGCTTATTAGTTAGCGACGGCATAATAGGACCTAATTACTTAGTATCCCCTACTGCGACAAAAAGTAGCAGATCTTTCGTAGCTTATAGTGCTATAAGCTAGTCTAGGTCGGTTCCCTATCCGAGTTCGTCGAAGATAAGCATATTGCTATAATATTCAATTTCCTCTAACTTTGTATATATATACGCGGTATATAGTTTTAATAGGCTTCTACTAACAACTTTCTTACGTATCGCTGCGACGATAGAGAACTAGTCGCGCTTTGCTTAAGACGGTACGTTATGCTTTGCTACGGCGATATACAATCGAAGATCTTATAAGGTCGGATTATTCGGCTGTCTTTTAGCTTGTTCTAGAATCGAGCCGATTATTACAAATTGTCCGTTTGCGTTGCTACGTTGCTCTTCAAATTCTACGAATCGCTATACCGGTATATTGCTAAAATCTCGAGAGGATAGTCTAAGGATTTTAGTCGATAGTCTCCTTATCTTAGGATAACTCGCTAGCTTCTTAAATACTACGTCGAAGATCTTTGCTCTTATAGCATCGACTCCGCTATTTAATTAGGTAACGACTAAAACCTTTTGCCCTATAAGCATGCAACTAAGCACTAGACTAGCTAGAGTCTGTGTCTTGCTACTACTAGGAAACCCTTCTAAGAGGATCGTGTTCTATAAAGGACCGTATAGAGCTTGCTCGAGAAACGCTAACTAAAATTGATTAAGCGTTAGTAGCGTTAGTAAGTCTTTTACGGCAGTTAGGATCTAAATAACTTCGTCTTTACTAAGTAGATTCTCCTCGGCATCTTCTTTAAACAATTAGCGGAGATCTAGCCTATAATAACTTTCTTACTAATCCGCAACTAAGTTACGGATTACAAAGTAGCCCTAGCTACGCTATGTAATAACTTGTAGTTGCTCTAGGTCGAGTCTTATATTAACTATAGCACTAGACTTCCCTATAGTATTGTACCTTGCTATAGTCGCATAGTCGTTAGCGTCCTAAGCTACTATTCCCTTTAATAAACTGTCCGAAATTTTATGTCGTCTCTAAAAGAGCTTATCGCTTATCTTAACGCCGATAGTGAAATCGAAACTTCTCTTTGCTAGCTTAAGAACTCGTCCCTTAATCTTTATGCTATATAGTGCGGGTATAGCGGGGTTCTATAGAGTTACGCACACTTGTATATTAGATATAGGAATCGGCCGCTTGCCGCCGATAGCGATTATATCCTCGTCGCTTTGCACGCTTATACGATATCTAGAACCCTCTTCGTGCTCTATTAATACTTAATACAAGATCGATTTATTATAGTACGCTATCTATACCCGCCGAGCGTCTTAGAGCTCGTATACTACCGCAGCTTAGAGGATTCGTTAATATAAACTACCGGTTCCGAAAACAAGTTTAGTCTCTACTCTTCTTTGTATAACGCTTTAGGATCCCTCGTAGCGCTTCGTAATAGGATTGTATTGCACCAACCCGCCCTAGCGACTATTTTCTAGCTACGGTATACTTAGGAGTTTGAACTTGCTAGAGGTATAACTCTCGAAAGGACGAAGAGAGTCTAGAATATAATTCGCGAAGCGTAAGAAAAAGAAGTTATCGCGTAGTGTTTGTCCTAGTATGCAATTTCGTACCTAGAGCAGCGTTTAGAGATTTCTTAGTATAGTAATCTCTTCGTTATTGTTAGTGTTTAATATAACATCGATCCTAATACTACTAGTATCTCGTAGCAATAATACTAGTGCCGCTTAGCGAGTGCCTTCTTCGAACTTAGATAACTGCTACGCTCTACTAGTAAAGTATGCATTTTCTTTTAGAGTTATTCGAAGGATACGCTATTGTCCCTCGCCGAGCGTAGTAACGATCGATGCTGTCTAGTCTAGCTCGACGAAGTATACCTCTTCTCGATAGTTGTCTACGAAATGCCTAGGATCGAGCCCTACCGGCGTAAGTAGTGCCGATACTTAGCTATATCTCCTCTTTATCTCTACGGCGCGTCTTGCCTACTCTTGTCCTATAAAGTAGTTCTAACGTATCTCGAGAACTATCGTAGGGAGTTGCGAGATACAGTTAGTTACAATCCTAAACGCGGACTCCTTATCGTTTGTACCGAAGCTGCTATAGCTAGAACTGTCGGTGCCGGTATAAACCTTAACAATCGCTAGGATTCTGCGTATCTTGTACAGTCGGTCGTCTTAATGCTTGCTATTGAACTAATCTAGTAGAGCAGGGGCTTATATACTCTTACTTAGCTTTAGTAATGCTATATTAACCTAGACTCGTTATCGGGGCGTCGTACTATCGCAGATGCTAAAGATGAGGTGTCTCTCGGCTTATAACTTTAGAGGTATATCTTTGGTATACCTTACGAGTGCCTAAGAAGCAGAACTAGGCGGCTTGCGCGTAGATGCTAGATCTAAATCTACCGAGTGTAAGGGTATAGGTATAAAGCCGATAGAAGATGTGTCTCTCGATTTGTTACCTTAGAGATGTATTAAAGATACACCTCCCTAGCGGCAGAGAAAGACAGCTAGACGACTAGTTGTTGTAGTTCTACTTCGGCTACTGTTGCTTGCCCTCGGTATCGGCGTAAGACTCGCTCGCGGTTAGGTCGCTCGTACTAATACAGATATAGCGGACGACGTCTATCTAACCTTACAGCCTTAGAAGTGTATTAAAGATACAACTCGCTCGCGGCAAAGGGTAGTAACTCTACTACCTGCGAATTGATATAAGACCCGTCTGCCTCTAAGTCGAGCTCTTCGTAATCTCTTCGTATCTCGAACGCTGCCGTAACTTGTAGTCGATCGTGTTAAGCTATAGGAGTGTATAAGACGGAGCGGGTAAGAATAGTAGTAATTCAAACCTAGGGCGGTATGAAATCGGCGTAGGATAGCAATAAGCTAGCCCTTACTATATATATACGATACTTAGCGTCTACTGCTTTACTATAACGACACTTGGCTTTAATAAACACCTGCCTTCTACCTATATATATATAGAGCAAACAGCAAGATTACAAATTCATAGTGTATTTACTTAGTGCCGGTTAAAAACCTTCTTATATTGTACCGAACCAAATCTTTAGTACAAGTTTGCGCTGTTATAGTTTTGCGCTCTAGGACATCTCCTTGTCTAAACTATACTACTTCCTTACTAACTACCTTATTGTTGGATTAGGGTCTCGGAATAGCAAAAGGTCTAGAAAAGCTACCTTAGAGCAGGATGCTTAGTATTAAGACTCGCGCCGTAAATATGCTATCCTCCGCCTTTATACGAGATGCTTCTAGGCCTCGACTCTTAGCTAGCGCGTTAATGCATACGAATACGCTACAATTATCCCTATTTGTCTACTAAACGCCGCCGACAGCCTCACTCTACTTATCCTTATAATATTGCTCGCCTATCTCTGCCTCTAACTAGCCGCGTCCGATCTCTAGAATGTTCCTTAGACCTATTCTTATCGAGTTAATATATTCCAATTTCTGCTCTTTTAGTGCAATCACAAATAGGCTCTAGTAGTTACTAATGTAGACCGGAAGTATTATTAGATCGAAGCGCGTTAAGCTTGCCCTCGTAATTCCCTTTCGCCTTATCTACCTTTGCGTTCGGATTACTATTCCCTTAGTGCTCTTCGCCTCTTTATACTAAAGATAATCTAAGATTGCTACGAGCCTTCCAACAACGCCTCGTTTAATAGCAACTATAAAGGCTTGTACGATTAAGTCGTTTAACTAGCACTCTTATCTACTTCGAGGGATCGGATCGGTAAGAATTCCGGCTAGATATAGTCGTAGCAGATCACGCTGTCGCAAGTCTTAGCCCTATAGATCCTTAATAACAATCTTGTCTAGGCTATTGCCCTATATTATAGCTTAGATATTCGAGATATCTAGTAGATAAACGGGTACCGGGAACGGAAAGCTTGTTTAGGTAAGATAGTCGGTAGTCGCGGATATAGATAGGCTAGATGTAGATAGGCTAGATATAGATAGGCTAGATATAGATAGACTCGATATAGATAGGCTAGATAGAGCATTACTGCTATCTCGCTCGTAGGACGCTTCGGTGCCCTTAGTGGCCTAGGGTATAGACTTTAGTCGGTCGGCTTCTAGATAGTACCGCGTCTGTATTAAACTCTATATTAGAATATGCTTACTATACTATACAAATATTGCTTCCTTACGCCTCCGATAATATTCGAGCACTATCGATATACTTAGATTATTACCTATAATAATAACAAAGTAATTGCTAATGCGTATATCGCTACTTGTCCGATTCTCTTTAAATCTATTTTGCGTTAAGCTTTACTACAATTAATATAGTAATAGAAGAAGCAAGAAATTAAAGATATATAGCAGGGGCGATGTTAGCGCAAACTCTATTCCTAAGCCGGAAAACCCTAAGAATGCTAAGCACTCTCTATTACTATCCTCTCTTGTTATAGTAGATAATCGTATATACTATATATTAAGTTAATAACTATTATAAGCCGATCTAATTAATCTAAGAAGGTATCCGCTATATCCGACGATACCGCTATCGAGGTAGCCGAATTCTACGAGTTCTTAAGCTAAATAGCTAACAATCTAATATTAGTTTTCTACGGTAGATATAGCTATATTATCGTCGTCGATATATCGCTCGTAAGTACTAATTAGCTCTATAGAGTTATTATCACCTTTGTCGCTACTAGTAGGCGTAGGTAAGTAAGTATCGCTATCGCTATCGCTATCGCTATCGCAAATCGAGTTAGTTCCTCCGCTGCTAGATTTCCTTAAAGGAAATCGGGAGTCCTATTAGATTTTCTTATACTAGGGTCTAAAGAAATCGGGAGTCCTATTAGATTTTCTTATACTAGGGTCTAAAGAAATCGGGAGTGCTATTGGATTTCCTTAAAAGATAAATCCTAGTAGATTTCCTTAAAAAATAAGTCCTATTAGATTTCCTTTAAAGAAATTAGGAGTCCTATTAGATTTCCTTATACTAAATAGAAGGGTTTAAAGAAATCGGGAGTGCTATTAGATTTCCTTAAAAGATAAGTCCTATTAGATTTCCTTTAAAGAAATTAGAACGCCTATTAGATTTCCTTATACTAAATAGAAGGAGTTCTATTAGATTTCCTTATACTAAATAGAAGGAGTCCTATTAGATTTCCTTATACTAAATAGAAGGGTTTAAAGAAATCGGGAGTGCTATTAGATTTCCTTAAAAAATAAGTCCTATTAGATTTCCTTATATTAAATAGAAGGAGTCCTATTAGATTTCCTTATATTAAATAGAAGGAGTCCTATTAGATTTCCTTATACTAGGGTCTAAAGAAATCGGGAGTCCTATTAGACTTCCTTAAAAGATAAGTCCTATTAGATTTCCTTAAAAGAAATCGGGAGGCCTATTAGATTTCCTTATACTAGGGTCTAAAGAAATCGGGAGTCCTATTAGACTTCCTTAAAAGATAAGTCCTATTAGATTTCCTTAAAAGAAATCGGGAGTCCTATTCGATTTCCTTATACTAAATAGAAGGGTCTAAAGAAATCGGGAGTCCTATTATTAGGTTTAGAATGTAAACGTGGAGCAGAAGCAACATCTCGGCCCGAGGGAAATACCCTATGCCTTCCTTCTTATAATACAACTTAGGCCGCTATATAGCTATTTATGTTAGACCCTTCGTTATAGCCTATTCCTCCGTCTAGTATATCAAATCCCGCTTGTTTACTTATTTAGTCGATTCTGCATTATTGAGCAAGTCTAATGCCGCCTTAGCGAATCTCTTATAACTTACATTTAACTCGTAGTCCGCTAAAACCCCTCGACACTTGCTATAGCCTACCTATACTACTAAGCCTCCGGATGTAACGACTATGCTTTCTAAGCTTCCCGCTAGCTTTCGGGTACTATATACCTCTAGGCTCGTTCTAGCAATTATAAGTATATCTAACGACGATCCTATATCCTCTTCTAACTTATCTTTAATATCTGTTATAATGTATCTTTCGTTATATATTACGACGCCTAGCCGTATTAGGCCTAGTTATAGAGCTCGACCTCTTGCGCTCGCTTTTAGACATTTTTAGCATAGTGTACCTACCAATGCTAGATCCTTCTCGTACTCTATATAGTCCTTACTCTTAGTATATACTAATTTTCTAATCGAGCCGTACAATTAGACTACTTTAGGTAAGTCTGTTCCCGTCTAATTAATCTCTCGGTACTCTAAGCTATCGATGTTCTAAGTGTATACTCTTTATAGCCTCTTAGCGGTGTATAATTTTCCTAGAAGCCGATAGAAATATATTGTCGGTGCTAATGCTGCTATAGACTGAATCTTCTCTAGTTCGTAGAGAAGATCTAGTGAATCGTACGCAGTTAAGTTAGCATCGAATAAGGTTCTAATCTGCCTACTACGCTTGCTATAATATAGGCCGTTAGGAGATCGAAAGTCGGGGATACCTACGGCTATTAATATTCCTACCCCTATTAAGAAAACAATACGCTTGCTAGTAACTAGGGTAGCAACTATATATAAAAACTGTTTATAAGTCTTCTCCGCGTAACTAGAAAGCTCTGTCTACAGTTAGGCCGATACGTCGTCTATATTATAGTCTCCTCGTATAGGGGTAATCTTAGAAGCAATAGAGATTCGAGTAGAAGGTTGCAGTAAAGGTATCGTATCGCTGCGAGTAACGTAGAGCAGAATCAAGGCTATTAGCGGACAGGACCGGCCCTAGTAGGCAGTAGTAGCAGATGTGTCCTCGTAACCCTACGATATCTAGGGAATAGCCGAGATGATATCCGTAGCTAAATTAGAGGCAAACGCCGCTTAATCTATAACGGCGTATAACGCTACTAAGCCGCGGATAGTTCGCGCCTTCTTCCCGCGACGCGACTTCTATCGTTGTAAGCAATAGCTTTACTAGCACTAATTACACATCAATATAATATTTACATTATCGGTAGGATACTAATAAGAAGAAAATGTTACATTCTAGTTCTCGACGACCTAAAAGCCTAGATAGAATGTAAGAGCAGCGATAATGCTATACTATTAGCTATAACGGTATCGACGAAACTCCTAGTTACGAACTAACCCCCTTCTAAGTTTAATACTTACGAGAATAGGCTAAGGGATCGGGCACTAATAGAGTACGAAGTAGTAGGCGAAGGTATTATCGGGGCTTAGAAGGGCGATAGAAGAGGATAGCCTCGCAAGACTCGACTACGGGCCGAGCGAATCGCGCAAGAAAGAATAGCATAGTTTAAGGCACATAGAAAGGTAACGAAGCTACGAGAGAGCTTAGGGATTGTCGAGAATAAAAGTGAATTTTATATAATAAAGACGGTTAGGAAAATGCGATAGGGCTAGCAGATGAAATTAGTGCGACTTTGCTAGTAAAGGAGTTAGTGCAAAGTGAAGAGGATCTACGTTATATAGCTGCCTAGGTGATATCTGCTCAAAGTTTTTAATAAAAACACACTTATCTCCGGCTCGCCCTTCTCTTCTTAATATACTAGTCGGACATCTAATATTACCGTATACCGTTAATATATTCGCGCGCTCTATACAGACTTAACAACGCGAAGAGAGCGAGAGAGGCCGCGCATTATATTAGCGACATTAGTGTTCTAGCTACTAATAGGTGTCGCCGTTCGCTACGCTACGATCTCGCTACCTACCGTAGTAATAGGTATCGGGGTAACATAGGAGATCTACTTTTAGTAAGCACCTAGTAAAATGTAACGCGTAACGAATCTAGCTAATCAAATATAGGAACAAGATAGCAGTAATTAGGGGCATAATATTAGTACTGCTTATATTCGATATCGAGCAATATTTAAAATAGATCGCAAATTAGCAGGCAGTAGGAATAGTACGCCTCGACCCTAGAGAACACTAAGTCTATAGAGAACACTAAGTCCCTATAGAACAACAAGTCCCTAGAGAACAACAAGTCCCTAAATCAGATTTCGGATTATATACGAGCAACGTCTTATACCGCTTTACCGAATTCTATTCATTTTTCCTCGGTCTAGGTATTACTAGCGCACTTATCGGAATGATAGGACTACTAGTACTAAAGTGTGCGCCTACGATAGCTATTACCTCTACGATAGCCTCGACGTCTAAAATAATCTCGACGCCTATAGGCTAGGCAATCTACATTACTATTAGTCTGTCACTTACGCGTATAGCGACCGACTACTAGAATATCTTCTTGATCCGACAACTGAAGCGGCTAGTAGAAACGGTCTATGCTTTAGAGAATCGAAAGGTCTTTATAACGACTTTTATCCTAGTCGTACTTATCTTTCTACTACTACTAACACTACTTACTAGCGATTTCGGCGGAATGTACTAGGCCTAGATCAACTATATAGTAGCCCCGCCGATACAACTAGCTATTTCTATTGGACTTTATATAGTACTCTACTAGATTCAGTTAAGAGAATACCGGATAGAGCTAATCGCTAGTGTCGCATTAGGATTCGGCCTAGGGTTCGGTATCCGCTCTAGTATAATCAATAGTACTATAATACGAGACGCTTAGTAATCATTAAGCTATAGCGCTATATATATTAAGATCCAATCAAGGCGAAGGCTATAGCAAATTAGCGACGGGCAAAGGGTTACTTATAGTATAAGTCTTAGACTAGGAAGATTAGGATACGAGAGACAAGGCTACTAAGTTAGAGCCATTATCTGCGCTTAATAATCAAAGGTTCTATAGTAAGGACGCACGGGTCGAGGGCTTCGAATAACTTTTGGGAGGCCTTGCTCTATAATAAACGTTAGTAGAGTAGGTAGCTTAAATAACGTTCTACGATGTTGCCTACTTCTACCCTCTCCTATACTACTTAAAATCTAACTACGCTATAGGTATTACACAAAACATATGCGATCCTTCGTATAGGTTATCTCGAGAGCCGCTAGCATTTACAATGTCCTAAATTTAATATACGAGAAAGCGCGCTATATCTAGGACTATATAGCAACTATAAGCGCAACCTACGCTTATCTAGGCATAATATAAGAGGCTACGAATTTGAATTTCTTAGACGTAATAGGAGCTCAACCTCCCGTATGTTGTCTATATTAGTAGCGTAGGTATTGCGATTGTGTTATAGTCTATCGCCGAGGCTGTTATATTATACCTATACGTTCGAGCTCGCTCGAACTTCAATATATTACTATATCTATCGAGAATGTATCAAATCCTTTCTATAGAACCCGATATGTTTAGTTTCAACTACTAGACTTCGCGAATACCGTAGTAAGAATGTGTAGGGGGCTGCTAGCTACTATCTCGCTTAAATCGTATACTCGTATTCTAATTCTTCTTATAAAGCCTAATCTATAGTAAGAGAGTCCTCTTAACCTCTCTAACTATTAGCTTATACCCTATCGCCGCTTATTAATGTATCTTTTTTACTTTCTTCGGCTTTCCGCGCTTAATTGCCTACGCCTTCTCGTCCTCGAGCTTACTAGATAGGCGCTAGGCGCCTTCGTTAGTGTTTTGCTAATTCTGTTTGCTTGCGGATGTCTTTATATCCGTCGTATATTCCTAGTTACATAAGCGAGCTAGTAGGGAATTAGTATACTTACTCACTTTCGTCTTATCGTATAATGCCTATAGACTATTAGCTAGTTTTATTAATATAAATCGTAGAGTATATACTCGGCCCTTGAAAACTACCTCTATCTTATTATCTATATCTATACAAGCCTTTTTCTTTGCCTTAAGGTAAGGAGCGTCTTAAGGAGCTATGTCGATAATGCTACTCTATACGAACTTAACGCATATATCTAAATAAAGAAAAGTTTAAGTAGTATTGTAAACTTGGCCGAAACGCCAAGGTCTTAGCGTACTTTACCGATACATTCTCGCGGGTAGTCCGAAGTGCTATAGCTACTGTCTATGCTAGTATAATACGATAAAAAAAATGTTTCTCTAGACTCAATCTTATTTGTACCTTCTTTATCTACGCGACCTAATATATACTAACCTATCGTAGTTATTAGTTCTATAGAATCGCCCTCTAGTACGTATTAGACCGACTAGCCTTATAGAGCTACATATACCTTTAGCCTACCTACTACTTTCCTCGACTAGTATTAACCTAGTCGAGTCTCTCGCTTGCCGAGAAAGCCTATCTCTTCTAGAGCTAGGTATAATAAGATTAGCCGACACATGCCCTACTACTACTAGATTAGTATTCTTCTACGAGTACAAATGCTATCCGGAGCCTGCGCTTGTTTTTGGAATATTACTACTTTACTCCGATCTTTTAGTAGAGTAACCTAGGGCCTACGAACAAGTCTTAGCGGTCGTATACGCTCGCACCTCGTTAAGATTTTACTTGACTATAGAAAGGCGCCTACGTAGCATTTTTCTAAAACGGCGCGCGGATAATACCTAGGTAGTAGAAATCGAGAGAACAAGGCGCGCGGATGTTACTATAACAATATATCGTATAATAAGGCGTCAATTCTAATCTGCGAGCGACATTACTAATCTACGAGCGATAGAAGATTTATATATCAAAATTTGACTTAACTATAGAAAGGCGCCTACGTAACATTTTTCAAAAAGGGCGCGCGGATAATACCTAGGTAGCAGAAATCGAGAGAATAAGGCGCGCGGATGTTACTATAACAATATATCGTATAATAAGGCGTTAACTCTAATCTGCGAGCTATAGAAGATTTATATATTAAGAATAGAGGATCTGTAGGACAAGAGACGGGAGATAAGGGCGTATTATAGGCAGGTAGAGACATTGTTATTTTAAATCAAGAATCTATATATTTATAATTGCCGACCCTACGATATCGATAGCGGCCGCACTTCTTGTTAGGCGTACTACTATTATATACTCTCTTGCCCTCCTTAGTATATATACGACAAGTATAGCCTAAGCGGACATAGCGCTTATAGGTAGGCATACGTAGCTCTCTATTATCTATCTCCTCGATCCTGCTAATATGCGTTAATCTAATCTGTGTCTCGTTTAAACTCTACGCCTATAGCTTTACAGACTCGGAGTAGTAGGCATTTTTAGCCTCCGGATAGCGGAGCGTAATACGTAGGCTACTTAGACCCTACTTCCTTTTCTCTTTCTTATCCTTCGTCTTATTCTTCTCCTTCTTCTTCTTCTTATTTATAGCCTAAGTTAGTAGTGCTAGTGCTAGTACTGCCCTAGTTGTAGTTGCTAAAGTCGAAGTCGAAGTCGAAGCTAGAGGCGGAGGCGGAGGCGGAGGCGGAGGCGGAGATAGAGACGGAGACAGAGACAGAGACGGAGGCGGAGGCGGAGGCGGAGGCGGTAGTAGTAGCGGTAGCGGTAGTAGAGATATAAGAGGCAGACCTCGGCGAGCACGATCTTGCTATCGACGTGCCTATACACTCGGACTAGAGCGGCGAGATAGTCCTATTAGAGCTAGAGCTAGCGGTACTATTACATTAACGATACTAAGATACATTAGCTATTGTCTTAGATAGAGCGAAACTCGGAAACATACGAGTCTAGTACGTTAATATTCTAACTAGACAAGTCCTACTATTGCTACTACTACTACTACTATAATAGTAGTAGTTCTAGAGGCGTCTACGCCCTAGAAGTTAGGAAGTCAAGCGCAAAATCTGCAATATTATTAAATTCTTAGTTAGACATAGTAGCGACAGCGAGGTATTAGAGGCAAGGATAATATATATATCGCTAATAGAAGAAAGAAGGGAAGAAGAAGAACGAGTGCAAAGTTACATACATATAACTGCTATTATTAGACTAAGCGTTATAGCGACCTCGCTTTGCTATTGTTATAACCCTTACCCTAGCCTAGTATACTAGGTTACGATGAGTTCGCTTCCTATTGTTAAGCATCGTGTCCTCGGCTGCTAAGCTCGTTATATTAGAAACCTTATATTTAAGAATCGCGTTATCGTAGATATTAAAGCTAATCCGCGCTTCGACTTCGTTAAATAGTAGGGGTAAATATCGACGTTACCTAAACGAGAGACTTTCGAGGGCCTCTTAGTCTAGAATTGCGAATAGTAGGAAGTAAAGGCTCTTAACATTTTGTCTAGAAAATAGGGATCGGTAGATCTTCGTAAACCGGTTTAGAGATAGTATAGTTAGTAATACGAACCGATAGAATAGTAGAAGATGCGAACAAATCTCGTTAAGCAGCTCGAGTGCTAGCGCCGTAAAGTAGTCGTAATAGCAGTGCTATACTATAAACCTATAGGGCAGATATACGTAAAATCGAGTCGATACGTCGGAAGGGTATAGAGTTTTCCCTTCTACGTCATCGTCCCGCCCGTTTAGAGTCCTTTCTCTCTCTCTCTCTCTCTCTTACTCCTTCTTTATATCTTAGCCCGGCTCGATATAAGAGTACTTCTAGTGCCCCTTACTATATTACCTTACCGGATATACTAATCGCCGGTTCTCCTACTAGCCGAGCTTTATATATTTAGCATTACGCCTACCCGGATTCTCTTAAGGGCACCTCCGGTGTCCCTTATAGCAATATAGGAAGACAAAAACGCTACGTAGCCGATACGAGCGAGTAGGATCTATTATAATATAATTTCGGAAGATCGAGCACTTTCCTAGATTCTTCTATTAATACCTAGATTCCTAAGGCGGAGGTACGCGATCTTACCGAGCGACTACTACTACATATCTATAAATTAGTATCGGAACAGGTCTAATTACGCGATATATTAAGAGATTAAATGCCCCCTCCCCTATTACTACTACTACTAAAAAAGAAGCAGAAGCATACTAACTAGGTGTCTTAAGGGCAGTCGTCTCTAACCCTCGGCTAAGTACGACTATTAGAACTTATAGGCAGGACATAGGAAGTTACAACATTAGAAACGTTTAGTTAAGGGGAATCTTCGAGGATCGCCGGTAGGACACTAACAGCAATACCCTCGCTAGTGTTCGCCTAGGGTCTATTATTACAGATTAGAGGCAAGACTATAACGGCTACGCCTTCCTATACGTTTAGTTAAGGCCTATTATTACGGCTCGGAGGTACGACTCCGTTAGTCCTGCCTTTATTACCTCCTGTCCCTAGAGTTTAAAATCTACTCCTATTAGCGCAATCAATTATTCTAACTATCGAAGGAGTATACGTTTTAGAAGCTATCGTGCCCGCCGGCGAGACCCTAAAGCTCGGTAATAGCCTATATCTCGACTTCGCAACTAAGTATAGTATAGAAATCTCTAGTATCGTCCCTAGTAATATAGACTTACTACTATAGCTATTAGGAGAGCTTTTATACGAAGAGCGCTATAATAAGATAGACGAGACCGAAAGGTCTTATATACGGCTAACCCGAGCAACTACTCCTACCCTAAGTATATCTAGAGAGAGCCTTAGCTAGAACTTTACTTAAGCTATAAATCCGTACGATATAACTCGCTAGTCGCTTACTAATAGAATAAGAGAAGAGAAGGGAAAAGGGCTCGAGGCATTTGTAGGCGAGGTTCTTAAACACGAGACAACTGTTAGCCTTCGTAGCGGATTAAAGGCAGCGATAACCTTAAAGGTAGTAAATACCTTACTATCGGCAAAGTCGGAACTCTTAGACGCTTATATCGACGGTACAATTATAAGACATTCCGTCGACTATACCTCGCTACTATATAGCTATTTAGAGACGCTAAAGTCAATCGGAATCTAATAGGAGCTCCCTATAATATATGCTATAACTTATATAGACTAGGCCGGCAATGCTATTCCGTTAGACGATATAAGGGAGCTGCTTCGAGGCTTCGAGCGCTATAGCCGAGAACTATAAGATAGCGATAACGCATTTGCCTACCAAATTGATAGCATAGTAGGTAAAGTAACTACTATAAGGGATTCGATAAGAGGTACTCGGAAATACTTAACAACGAGGGTATATCTGCATTACAATGTTATATAGCATATAACAACGCTAACAAAATGTACTAGAACACTCGAAAGAGCTATAGATCGTTTGTTAAACATACTCTCCGCACTCTAGACGAAAACTACCCCCGTTCTCCTTAGTGCTATATCGGCTTTAGGCAGGCCGGTAGCTCTAAAAGACTAGCATATTACTTAAGTTATATGCGATCTAACACAAAGCTGTCCCTTATAGACGCTATCTCTCGACACTTGTTCCCTAACAGGTATAGGCTATATACTATAGTCCTATACGTTATTTAGGAACTATCGCTTACGGCTATTGCCGAGGTCCTCTTTACTCGCATTCTCTAGGGATTCATCTTTAACGGTATAGGTTTTAGTTACTATCCCGCCGGCGTTCAGATCTATATTAGGCCAAAATCTAGGCCTTAGTAGGCGAAGAAGTAGCAACTAATAAAACAGAAGACCGAATATAAGCGTAATCTTTAGAAGTTAGGAGACTATCGCCTTATAGCAATTAGCGGCGAATTAGATAGCGAGTTTATAGGCGATATAAGCAACGAGTTAATACAAAAGCTATCCTATTATACGGCCTAGAGAGAGGCGTTATTACAGGTTATAAGCAGCGAGAGTGCAAATAGAGGAATCTAATTGAGGTTAATTACGATCCTAGCGAATCGCGCTATAGCTATCTCGAGACCTCTCGCTAGGCCCTTGCTTCGTAAATTATAGGATACCGGAAACTCGATGCCTTACTCGACTACACTATTCCCTACCTACTCTACCTAAGTGAATTTTACTACCGTGGTTTGATTTATTATAATGTATAGCACCTATTATCGTTATCGTTAAGTTAAATATAAGAGTCGCGATGTAGCCTATAAATTCTGCTTAGCCGTTTAATAAGGAGAAACGAGTAATTAATATATACTACATTTAATAACTTAAGTGAGTTTTGGTTGTAAATACTAAGTGTTGAAATACAAATATAACATCTAGAGTAGTACTTCCCTAAATATAATATATCGCCTCCCTCTTCCCTCTCTCTCTCTCTCTTCCCTCCCTTCCTCTCTCCTACCTTCCTCCCTCTTCTCTCTTACGCAAACAGAAGGAAAGTCTAGATTACTCTATATAGTCGAATAGACTCTATAGTAAGATGTGCTTACCGTCGTGTGCGACTCTAATTATTGCATATTAGGCAGGTATAGAGACGCTAATACTGCCCTATCGCGTATAAATCTCTAGGCTATGCTATACTAAGTAGTTAGAAGGGGCTAATAAATAAGAGTCTAGGTATAGCGGTGGTTAACCGAGAGCCTATCCTCCTTGTGTCTCTTAGCTATAGGTATCTAAGCTGCTTCCTCGCTATCGTCTCTCTCGGATCTTTTACGCTTTAAGGATAGCCGACTGCTATCGTTAAGTGTAAGCGGAACTGCATTTAACGCTACTAGGGAGTACTTAGTTGATGTGTCGGCGTCTTCTTTCCTAGTTTCCTCCTCTAAATCCCGCTCTCTAGTCTCCGTTATCTAATCTTCACTTATAGTCCTAGGATTTAGAATAGAACTAGTCGGGAGCAATAATACGCGAGTATAAGACTGCGAAGCAGTCTTAGTAGCGTCATTTTTGTTCGAACCTTTCGCTTTAGATAGTCTAACACTCTCGAGGTTTCTTTCCTCCTTACTATAAGATAATTTGAAGCGGTTATAGTATAACATACACCTATAGCGGACATTAGGATGTCCTTCTTTAGTAGAACGGCCTCCGTTTGTCTAGAACGTAGAAATAGGCAGCTTCTTATAGCACTATATATTATACGTCGTAACATTTCCTAGTAGTAGAGTATAGTATTTAAAGTCGACGTATTCTTGTCCGTCTCCTACGTATTCGCCTATATAATAGACTTAGTTCTAGAGATCCGCCTTTTTCTAACGCTTACGTATCGTTCGACGGTCTTTAGGTATATTAAGCTTTATTATAGTAGTGCCGCCGAGCGGGGTTCTGTCTCCTTTTAGACGCTTACGTCGGCCTTATATTGTGTCTTAGCTTGCTAACAATGTCTGCAGCAGATCTGGTGCCTTAGGCGAGGTAGAGTAGTACTATAGACGGCCGCGTATAGTTGTTTAGATTGCGCTAAAGTTTAAAGAAGATATTATAAAGACGGCATGTTACTTGTATAACAACTAAAGAGGATAGAGCTTAAACTAATAGTTAGAGCTTTACATCTGCGTCGCGCGTTAATATATTATGCTTACATAAAATCGTCTCGAGAAGTAATAGAGCCCGTAGGTACGGAAACTCGCGATACGCAATAACTAAAGAGGATAGTGCTTAAAGTAATAGACGGAGCCTTATATCTACGTCGCGCGTTAACATATTATACCTATATAAATGATATAATCGCCTATAGATCTAAGGCATCTAATATCAAACATAGCCTAATAGCCTAGCGCAATTAGGGCATAGTAGTATAGAAAAGCTCGCTTGATTTTAATGCTATAAAGCCCTAGAGTCCTTCTTCTCTTAACTTTCTTGTAGACTATCCGGTATTAAGTGTTATATCTAGGGTTGTTAGGTATAAGAATGCTAAAGCATTACTATATGCTAGACCGTCGCTAGTCTCTTCGAATCTATACTCTTATATACTAGAATACGCTTCCGTTATCGCGAAGAGCTTGCTTTAACTACGTCTTGTGTATCTGCTATGCCCTAGTATCGCAGTCTCCGCATCTTGTATTGTTTAGAGCATTAAAGACTTCCTAGTTTGCGTCTAGTATATTAGAGTCCATTTTCTGCCGCTTACTATATACGTCTATACTATAGACGTCCTCGACCTTAACTAGAACCTCTATACTAAGAGCATCTACTTAAGTCTTCTTAAATAGTCTGAATTCTTTATTTAGCTCGGCTAGTGTTAGGATCCGCTAGAAAAGATAGAGCACGCCGCCTAGGTTAGTATTAAGTTATTTAATACTAACACTAGAGAAGTAGAGTTAGACGATAATATATACCGTACCCTCGCATACCTTACCGTAGAATCGTTTGCCTATATAGCAGTTATCGAATACTAGTCTATATAATTGAGCTACGCGATTGTCCTCTATCTTTATCTCGGTAGTAACGAGAAGCGTAGCGTTCCTAATATCTAGCAAGGTAGTGTAATATATAAGATATTTCGGCGCGGCGAGCGGACGGGATAGTAGAGTATACTTGTAGGTTAAGGCGGGTATCTCGTTATTATAGGACTCGACCTATATCGTATAAACGCCGGCACTTAAGCTAAGCTGCGATGTATTAATACATTGAATATATACAAGATAGCGCGGCTTACTAAAACTAGTGTCTCGTATCCCTTAATTCGGACTCCGTTAATAGTGTGCTTGTTGCGGCGCTTAGTATAGCTAGAGGACGTCCGTATATCCCTCCTATAATAGCTACGGCGCTGCTCGTATAGGGACGCAATTAGACTAAGCGTACCGTATAGGTATTCGAAAAGCTCGTTATTACTAAAGCGAAACTTGAATACGCTATTAGATAATAAAGCTATATTGCCGTATAGCTTCGCGATTCGATGTCTTCTATCTTACGACGCCGTAGGATTTTAATAATAAGTTCGGATTTTAGCGTTAACCGGGGTATCCCTATATATAAGGTTCGCGCTAAAAGAGAAGAGTACGCGACGGGGCCCGGGCAACGGAGACTTTGTAGCTACGGCGGTATCCTTTAAAATAGGTTTAGTTCCTATACTATTATCTTTATTACCTCTCGCGACCTCTTACTACATCTCGAGATTTCTAATCTACGTAGTAATATAATATCGATAAATAAGCTCGGAGATCCGAATCTATCGCGGCTAGAGGCAGACACCTTATATAAAGAAAATAATAGTTAGGTAACCTATACGGGAGATACAATACCGCGATTACGATCCGACGGAAAACCGGATAGCTACAATGTCGACGAGAACCGAAAAGGGTATAAGCTATTAATATATAATATTATATAAGAGTTCCTTAGCCTATATACGCGACCTTCCTTCTTAGCTAAACTGTCTAATACAATATCCGATACTATCGAGGGACATTTCTATAGCAATATAGACTCTATTATACCTACCCTAAGAAGTTACATCTCGATTGCGACGAGAATAGGCGATGTTTTTCGAGTAGAAAGAGACGCAAAGTAAGAGGAGCTTTAAGTCTACCGAGAGGAGCTTATAGACTATCGAGAGGAGCTTCGACGTTGTTAGTATAAGCGCGACGCCGCCTAGAATAAGAGCTATATTGCTCGGAACGATAATTGCTATCTCTAAGATCGGTGCGATACTACCGAAAACGAGCGCGATGTCGCCTAATACGAGCGTAAGGCTATCTAGCAAAACCTAATCTAGGCGGAAAACGAGCTATATAATAGAAAGGAAGAGCTATAGTATATATAGTAGTAGGATATACTTCTCCGGGCAGAGCTCGATAAGCTAAAGAAAAGCTTAATCTAGGCGGAAAACGAGCTATATAACAGAAAGGATAAGCTACAGTATATATAGTAGTAGGATATACTTCTCCGGGTAGAGCTCGATAAGCTAAAGAAAAGCTTAATCTAGGCGGAAAACGAACTACATAACAGAAAGGATAAGCTACAGTATATATAGTAGCAGGATATGCTTCTCCGGGCAGAGCTCGATAAGCTAAAGAAAAGCTTAATCTAGGCGGAAAACGAGCTACATAACAGAAAGGATAAGCTATAGTATATATAGTAGTAGGATGTGCTTCTCCGGGCAGAGCTCGATAAGCTAAAGAAAAGCTTAATCTAGGCGGAAAACGAGCTATATAATAGAAAGGATAAGCTGTAGTATATATAGTAGTAGGATGTGCTTCTCCGGGCAGAGCTCGATAAGCTAAAGAGTAGCTAGGGTAAGCAGGTCGCTACGTTAAAGAGTACGGTAGCAGAGTAGTAGAACTAGATACGCGAAGCCTAGGGCCGCGCTATATTAGCCCGAGATTAACTCGTTATAATAGAACGGGAATTAGAAGATATAAAGGATTATTAGAGTAGGAAAGAGGAGGAGATTATAGGACTCCGACAAACGCTCGAGATATCGCAATACGAGTAGCTAGTTACCTACTACTAAGCACGGGTATAGGATTTATTATCTAACCGCTTCTGTAAATCTACTAGAAAATCAGCTGCTCGCTCTCTAGGCCTAATTATAAAGAAGAGCAAGGCAGTAGTCTAACTAAAAGATAAGCTATTGTAGTTAACGTAGAAAATTGCTATCTTAGGTAAAAGTATCGGGATTATAGAAGAAGAGAGAGAAAAACGACGGCGGCTTAAAGGGAAGATTATATAGGTAGAGCGAATAGAGAGAGATTTAGAGGATAGGTTGTCTTCGAGTATATCCGAGGTCGAGCGACTACAACGATAGGTTAAAGCAAAAGGGATAGAAGAAGGCGAATAGGCGGCATTCAAGGAGCTGCGAAACTAATATAGACGTCTAAAAGACGCTAACCGGCAGTTAGAAGAGCGTATCGCGACGATAGATGTTTATATTAGCAAGTTAGTAGGGATAATTAGACGCTACCGCTAACTTATTAAAGGGATAAAAGATGTCGATAGTACAAAGCCGGGTAGTATAGGAAATAGGGTTAGCATATAAAGTCGTAAATAGCAGTTCGAATTGCAAGTAGAGACAAAGGCGGAGAAGCTTAGTACTTACCGCCTATATATTATATACTATAAAATCGTATTTGCTTATATGCTATAAGATGTGCCGTAGATCGCTACACCGGTCTAATAATTACGAAGCGCTCGCTCGTAAGTCGTACTCTAGGTACAACATTAATGTTAGAAAGTTAGGCATCTAGGCATACTATTAGATCTCGCTAAGAAATCGATATACGTAGTATAACTTACAAGCGTATTCCTATTTAGGCACCTAACCTTCGCTACGCTCCGCGAGGTAGAGATATAGAGTATAGAAGCTCCTCGCGGTATCGTTTACCCGCTATACCTAGTCTATTGAATTAGCGGTATTATATAACGATTATAGCACTATTAGCCGAAAATGGAAGAGACACTATACTACGGGAATTGCAATCGAACCTTGCCTGCCGCGCAGTTCCGTAGCGTAAAGAGCTAAGGGAAGCAGACGAAACGATATGCGGCCTACCGCGGTATTAGTATATTCGCTATACTAGCGAAGAGATCTTTAGAGCAAGAAGCGCCTAGCGAGGTATAAGAAATTTCAACGCCTATAGTAAGACGTCGAGGTAGTTACCCCCCGCGCGCGTTATTAAACTTATCGATACTAACTCCTACGGCACCCCGAACGATCCTACCGGCGACTTTTATTTATAGATCGTACGGTATACCTAGAACGACTTAGAGATTAGCTAAGGGCGATCTTATAATATGTATATATTATATACTAGGAGATTAGACACTTATAGAAGAGCAACTAAGATATTGTTTCGTAGGATCTTATAAAGCACCTAGAAGGGTATTTAGAAGAGGCGGTCTCGAGCTCGATACTTACGTACGCTACGAGTCGGTAACTAGAGGTCTATAATACGTAGAACCGACTAGGTCGCCGACCGGCTCTCTTAGGGAGTTAGTAGTTATACAACGCCCCGATCCCGGCTACCCAAACATTAGACCGCTTATACTACGTAGATCTAGAACCTACGAGTTATTAAACGGGATAGATATAAGCGACACTAACCGTAAGCTACTAGACAATTTTAAGAATGCCCTAAAAGGTAAGAAGCTACAACTCTGCTCTCGCTATAAAGAACGTTAGTTTAGTATAGATCTAAGTATAGAGACTTAAGTCTACCGGCGCTACCGTAGAATTAATAGCGGCGAAGAAACAACTATATTTACACTTCAAAATTGTATAGACCCTAGCTCGTTACTAGAGACTCTTCTACCGCTTACGGTTATCGAGAGTTTAATTCTATCTCGAAGTTATCTAACTAGGCAATTCTAGGTAGGCTAACAGACTATATACGCCCTTTAGGAATCGGTTAGAATCTACGATATACTTCCTTATAAAGTATAGGACCTCGATATTACTATAATTGATATAGTTAACAATATACTATTATTAGTGCGGGATACGACGGTACGTCGTAGTATAGTAGAGGGCTAGCTCGATTGGCTAATTATAACTAACCTACGGTATAAGGATATACGAAAGTCTTAGTAGGCGATCTCGAGGCTACTACTCGACGGGTCGGTCTCTAACTTATTGCGAAGATTAGCCCGATCTGCTAGCGATATTAGAAGCCTTAGTATAACTAGTATAGGAGCAGGGCATTGCTATAATTCGATTGTTCCGGGCCTTATACTTAAGCGAGGGGATGCTACCTCGTACTATCGGCTTAATTCGAGCCCGTTATTTACAATAGTCAAACTAGTAGATGCGGTCTACTACGAACCTATCTTAGTAACTACATTTCTAGATCTATTCCCTCGTAGCTATACGGATTATAATAAGTCTAGGAAGCGTCCGGTAACTTTTAGCATATATATCCGGCACCTAATTAAGTATTAAGGATATCGGTTTGCTTAAAGATATAACTTTTTAATAACTGCTCTGTTGCTCCTCTTACTAAGGCAAGTAGATACGAAAGTTCCTTTTATTATCTATAACAAGTTAGGTAACAAGGATCGTAAGATAGAGACTTTCTTTAAAAGCGCAAATTTAGATACTAAGCGAAAACCTATCCTAGAATAGATAAAAGTTGTAAGCGACATAGCGGAGAGTTTTCGCGGGCTTCCGCCGTTCTAGAAATCGCGGTATATAGAAGCCTAGACTATAGTTAAGGACTTAGGCCAACCCGACTTATTTTTAATACTAAGTTAAGCCGACTTGCATTAGCAGTCGCTCCTGTTACATATACTAGACTACTATATATAGGAGTAAGCATTACTAGAGGCGAGGCTAAACATTACTAAGAAGTTAGTATAAAGAAATCCTTACATCGCTTCCTATTACTTCTCGAGACGACTAGATCTATTCTATAAGTACGTAGTAGGCCTAAAATTTAATATCGGTAACTAGTTCTATCGGATTAAGTAGTAGTAGAGGGGCGCTACTTATAGTTATAGTATTCTATAGATAAGGAAGGGGCCTAGAGAGGCGAACTACAATCTTAGGACTATAGAGGCAGTTTTAGAAGCCTTCCGAGATGAAATTGTAGCTACTATACTACGAGTAGACGACGATTTATTAACCGAAAACACTGTTACTTCGCTCGATTCGCTACTATCGACTAGTAAGGTAGATCTAAGGACGGTCCTAGAGCGTTTCTAAATACATCAATATTAGCCGTATTGTCTCTAAATAGGAGAAACGTGTCGATTTAGTTTTCCCGCCTAGAATTAGGTCGATACAAGCATTACTAAAAGTAGGAAAAATAGAGAGTAGCGATTCCTACCTCGTCGCAACTATCTAATACTAAATCGCTATAGTGCTCTACTTCTCTTAGCTTAGTTAGGGAATATAGATATCGTCCTATATATCGTAGCGACGGCTTTACTCCTATACTTATATAAGGTAGGTAACGCGATTTTTGTTTCGAGTACTATCGACTCCTTCCGAAAGAAGGGGTCTATAGCAATTAATAGGATCCGATCTACCGAAAGTTTCGTACATCAAACACTGCTAGCTATCGTATCCGGGCGTAAATAGGCCGAGGCCGAGGTATGCTACTTACTATTAGACCTTCCTCTAGTCTTAACCTTATATAGAGTAATCGACGTAGACTATCGGCTCCCGAACGATACTAGCGAGGCTCTAGAACCTACGAAGTCTTGCTTTATCCGATATATAACGAGAGACATATCCTAGTTCGGTAATCTAATATTTATAGAGTAGATATTAGGATACCGCATTAATGCCGCTAGTATTACCTATACGAACTCGATATAATTAGAACCTATATTGCGATTCTTACTAGTATATATAAACGATACGAATGGACGAGAAGACTACAGTCGGGTACAGATAATGCTATATTATTTATACACGACGTTAGAGCAGCTAAAGTGTATCGACGGACGTATATACGAGTCTTAGTCGGAAGTATATAACCTATACTCTACTCGATACATTTATCGACTGCGGGCTAGTTATTATACCGATAAACAGCGGGAGTTTAAGTCTACTATAGTAGACGACCTCTTTAAAATATAGACTAATCGCAGCTCGGTATACAGTTCGGATCTAAGCGACAGTACGGGATATCTTAATAATAGCCGTAGGTAAATACCGATTAATCTTAAATATATTAAATCGACATTCTAGGAAAGAGTAAAGAAGAGCTCTTAGAACATTCTCGAGATGCAATTTTTTAGTTAAGGCGTAGCGGATCGACTAATATATAATTAACGAGAATTATACAACTTTTGTATATTACATTTTAGGTAGAGTATCGATAAGCGGGACAGCCTAATAAAACCCGAGCCCTTCTTAATCTATATAGATAGAGAAGCTAGGACTAGAAAGTCTTATACGATTGAAGTTATCTTAGCGCACCTAGACGTTATAGCTAAATCTTTCTACGTTAAAGACCCGGTTCTTCGCTCGGTAGCAACCGGTGTTGCGGCTTATACTATTTTAGGCAGGACTCTCTATAGTCTCTTCCGCTTGCCTACGAAGGGCCGGTACGAGAGCCTTAGTGCTAGCTAGCGATTAGATCTTCGAATTATATTGCGAGATTGCAAATATCTTATTATCGACGAAAAGTCGATAATTAGCCTAAGTATACTAGCTCGAGTATATTAGCGCTATAAAGAAGTATTCCCGAGTGCTTATATACCGTTTAGGGGCATTAGTATTCTAATATATAGCGACTTCTATTAACTAACTCCGGTAGGATTACGACTATTATACTATACGGGACTAACCTACGATATAGAGGAACTATATAGTTAATAACTATATCGGATATTTACTCGGACATTTCAATTATAACGACTAATGCGACAAATAGGCATTAATATATTAGCGGTAGCATTTCGATCGATACTATAGGCGCTACGGTATAACCGGGTTATAGTAAATAACTAGGAACTTCTAGTATCCCGGACTCGGGCAAATCTTCGTAGGTCGGGAAGTAGGATAAGTAAAGATGCGTTGCGAATTTTTACTACGACGGCTATAGTAAGTCGGTACAATGCCGAGAGAATAGATTAGCTAGCTAATCTAATTACTATAGTACCCGCACTTTATACTAGACTAGGGTTATTAGCGACTTTTAACGAGGCTAGAGGGCTACACTCCTACCTTGCACTATATTAAGGTGCGAGAGTTATACTAGTTAAGAACCTCTAGATAGAGTAGGGTCTTGTTAACGGTACGATTAGTACCGTACGAGAGTTTGTTAAGTAGAACCCGATAGATGAAGTTCCGTATACAATCTTAATACAATTCGATACTTATTAAGGACTAAGCCTAGACTCGTCTAGGATAGTACTAATCTTTATATCGATAAGGGAATTCACTTTAGACGGTATATAATGTAGTCGTCGCTAGTTTCCTTTAACCGTCGCTTATACGATTACGGTCTATAAGTTATAAGGCATTACAATCGACGAGGCTATAATAGATATATTAGAGCGAGATTTTACCGCGAGTCTAATATACGTAGCAGTATCTCGAGTAAAGACAATTTATAGTCTAGTGTTTAAGCGGCCGTTTAGTTTCTAGCCGAGATTCTAGCGTAGGGAGGGTAATTTAGACGTTATACGTCGAGAGGATATACGAAGAAGAGGTATAAAGGAAGCTAAAGATAGCAAATCGGGTTAGCTAGAAGTTAGAAGGTGCATTATTAGAGGAGTTGTGCTATTATACATTTATTATATATCGAATATATCGTATATAGGTCGTTCGCCGGGGGTTTAGTCTAAAGATACGCTTATATAAATCTAGCTCGGCCTCTAATCGGAAGAAATCAAATGTCCCCCCCCCCCCTACGTAACTTCTACCTTACTACCTCGCAACCCGCTATATCGACGACGATATAAATAATACCGTAGCGACGACGACGACATTGCGACATTTATATACTATGCGTCTAAAACGATGTAGCGACAACTTCTAACTATTATTCCGCTTAGGTCTCGCTTCGCTCGGCAAACCTTAGGTAGTACCTACCTATACTATACTTTATTTAATAAGTTAGCAACTTTTAACGACGCGCTATATTAAACGTGCTATCCGATTGCAGGATTAATAAATAGGAGTAAGTAGCACTACAGTTATAGTAAAAGGTCTATATAGCGAGAAGTCTAAGAGTATAGATATAGATATATTAAGATGTAACTACCTAAGCAATAGTAGTTGTAACTTCCGTCGCGTAAAGAAGAATAGAGAGGCAAGTCGACGCTACGTAGTAGGCGGGCGATAGACCGTATTAGTAAGCTCTAGCTAGAAATCGATACTACTATTCGGCAAAGCCGCGACTATAAGCCGCGTACTAGGCTTATTTGCTAGATTCTAGTAAGAAAAAAATCGATAGCAAGACTAGAAGTCCTAAGGGCCTATAATAACCTTCGGCGGTAATAGCGATTCCTTAAGGAACCGGCTTATCTTACCGTATAGGTATCGTCTTACGCGGCTTTCTCTAAGTAGTTCCTTTATACCGATAGGCTTCCCGGACCTAGACATTCCTTTACTATATATCTTGCGAATCGAAGAAATCTAGTCGCCTTTCGCGTTACTAACCTCCTAGTAGTGCTCGATATTTAGATATCGCCGTAACGCATATCGGAGAATTAGACTAGATTAGCTATATACCGGAAAGCGTTAATTAAACCGATACTCTTCTAGTAGCCGAGAAGCGATCGCGCTAGTACTATTGCTTTTCTATTACTACCTTTCCTTAACTATACTCTTCTCTTATGCTTTACTCTTACTCCGACGGGGATATCGTTTATATCTACCTAGCATTATATCTAGCGAGTAATAAGGGAGACTAATATTAGAGGTATGTCTTAGCGAGGAAGATAAAGCTAGAGGGGAGGGGGGGGGCTAAGGTTGTTAAAGTAATACGCTTTACTCTACAAATAAGGTTTGCGAGCCGCACTTTAGGGCGTAAGTTACGCGCTTTATTCTTTACGTATCGCGTCGCGACTTAAAGTTTAACTAATTATTTAAATTCTACTTAAAAGGAAACATCGTTAAAAATATGTAAGCTAACCTAGATCCCTTATTGTTAGACAGACTAAAACTTACTAAGCCGATAAAGGTATCGAAGAAAATAAAAGAGAAGACGGGAGGGGTCGTAGGTAAAAATAATAACGAGGCAACGAGGACGGCTTCTAGCGGCGACCTCGACTCGTAGTAATAGAACCTACTAGACGGAGTCCGGTCGCTATCGATAACGGAGCAGCCGAGTAACGATTAGAGCACCGTCGGCTATAAGGGAAAGTCTAAAACCGCCGTCGAGACTAATAGAGGAATCGAGAAGACTATAGAAGTCGTAGGAATATAGTCTTTAAAGGGAAAAGTAGCGAATAGTGCATTTAGCGACAAAAACTATTTCTAGAGCGATAGTAGGACGCGCGATAGTCGGCGAAAGGATATAATAGCGGCCTTAGGGTATCCTAACTTAATAGGTTATATCGAAGGTCTAAAGAGTAGTCCGGAGCCGGTCGGGTCGGACTTAGAAGTAGAACTATAAGAGGTAGGGACTTCGGGGTATCCTAACTTAATAGGTTATATCGAAGGTCTAAAGAGTAGTCCGGAGCCGGTCGGGTCGGACTTAGAAGTAGAACTATAAGAGGTAGGGACTTCGGGGTATCCTAACTTAATAGCTCTTCTCGAAGGTATAGTAAATAGAGACTCGGACACTTAGGCGGACAATGATTTAAGTAAGAATAGAACTGTCGATCCTATAGCTACCGAAGAAGCATACTTAGTAGATACAGGTCCCTCTATATAGAGCGCGAGCATCGAAGAAGAAGGCTATAGTAGTGCGACAAACAAGCGCAAATATAACTTATTCTGCCGTAGCGAGGACGTTAAGCATCTAGTACCCGAACTACTATAGAAGAGGTCGTATCTAGATCGAGTACGACACTTCTTACAAAGTATTACCTATCCGGTACAAGAAGGAAGTCAATTTAGAGAGAAATTAGCTACCGTATTTGCTTTCAAGCGATAAATGCGTTAGTTAAGGTATAAGAGAAGAGTAAAAGGGGATTAGCATTAGGGCAATAGAGAGTCGCAGAGGAAAGTAGTTATTGCGTCTACTCTATTAATTATAGGCTATATATAGCGTAGCGTTGCCGAATTAATGTCCTCTGCCTCGGGATAGTTCGATCTTAGGTTCGATTAGCTAAATTTTCAATGCTAAACGTCTTTATACCTATGCTAATCTATTGTTCTATATATACGAGAGCAAGCTTCGCTATATAGTATAGTCTAGTAAAATCCCGGCATTAAGCCCTCTCCGGACTCGCTTCGACAAAATTACTATTAAATTGCCTCTATTAACGCCCTTCCTATCCGTCTAAGGATGATAATACTATGCTCTAAGTTACGGTAGTTCTTAGCTATTATCGTGTAATAATTAAGGTATACTCTCTTAGTATTACATATATAGTAGACCCTACACTAATCGAATCCCTATATAATTAAGCTTAGTCCGTATCGCACTTGCCTTTCTCTTTAGCCCCTATTTACGGTATATAATTTCACGATATGCTACGAGGATCGCAATGTCCTAAGCAAGAGAAAAAAGAGAGAGAGAGAGAGAGAAAGAACGCATTACAGCTATAACGAATACGCTAGATTTCCTTAAGGTACTAAAGAAAGGATGCGAAGAGTTAGATAAGAAGGGGGCGAAGCACGTATCTTAGTAAAGCTCCTATCTAGATTGGATGTTTCGTTAACATAATTAGGTTAAGGACTACTTTAGAATTATCTATAAGTAGAAGGAAGCGAAGACAGAGGTAGAACAGAAAGGCAGTAATAAGGTAACTTCGGTATAACGCCCTTACCCTCGCTCTATAGGGATTCCTACTAATTCGAATATAGGACGAATAGAAATTAGAGTTATCAAAGCGTATATATAGTACTACTAAGCCGTATAAAAAGAGTACGTAGCTAGAGTAGAACACCGCTAGATCTATAGAATTAGAGTTAGGAAAGTAGATAGAGGCACTAAGCTATAAACTAAGCAAGAAATAAGTACCGAATGCCTCCTCTTATAGCTTTCGTATAAGTCGTAAAGACCCGCGATCTGACCTATTACTTCTTCTAATACTAGGGTAGCATTACCGGGACACTACGTCCGCGTTTTTAATATTCGTAGGACGTATACGAAACCCGAGCCTTATGCCCTAAAGATGCTAGAAATAGAGTAGCTTATAATAGGAACGATATTCGGTACTTAGAATTTCTGCTTTTAAGTAACGTCGATAGTAACGGTGTCGGTAAAACGTGCTCCGATAGTAGGCGCCGATTTTTACTTACGATCGACCGTTTACTCTTACGCGCTTCTTAAAGTATACGTTTAGGCGCTTTATATAGCCTCTATTCGTATATAAACAATATACCGACAAATCGTAACTAGTCTAGGCATTTGCGCGCGCCTGCGACTCCTACCGAGCGAGTAGTATATTCGAGGTACTCTTTAGCTAGCAAAATCTCTATATAACCTACATTATAGACAGCTAGCGCGAGTTAGAGCCTGCGTTAGAGGTAAGCTGTACTATATCGAGCGATAGAGTATCTAGTAGCCTCGTACTATCGGGCTATTCTAATAGTATACAAGGTGCTAATAAAAGTAATATAGACAAGTAGGGCTATACTAATAGTATAAGCGTCGATAAGAATAGTCTCGCATTATTTATACAAGTGCGCACTTATAGATCGGACACTTAAGAGTAGACTATTAAGCCCGTAGCTCCTTCCTAAGGCTCTAGATTAGGCTACGGAAATACTCTTACTATATCGGGACTATACGCAACTAGTACGAATGCTACTTATATAGCACCTAGCGCTATTCCGACTAGTACGTATAATGAATTTACCGCAAAACCTCTATTCTAACTACTATCTAGCCTATATTATAAAAGCATTAAATTGTATAATTGCTCGAGAAAGCGATCTCCGTATAAAGCGCGAATATCTACGTTTAAGAGCCGACCGGTCCTAGATACTTGCTACTTTTCTCGAAACTGTCTAGCAAAACGGTAATCGTAAGCATATTATAGGCGACAGTTAGGAGGCAACGGTACGGTAGATCTTATAGTATATAAATAAGTGCGTAGGCGATAATATAGCTTAGTTAGAGGCCGAAGTAGAGGCGCTCGAGTCGTTTACGATAGATACTATTACAAAGGTGAATAGCACGCTATAGAAGATTACGGAAGATTCGAAGAAACGTAATAATAACCTATAGGTTATTATATAGTATTCTAGGTCTCCCTACTCTAAGGACGTATATCTACTACGGACGATAAGTATAATAGACGGTCTAGGATACGGTACTATAGGAGGACACCTTATAGTATAACATTGTAATAGTATAACTAGCTAGCGTGTAAAGTGTTTAGGACTTCTAAAACTTTTCTAGAATCTCTATAGTATCCTATACGTCCGTACTAAATCGGATAAGTAGTAAGCATTTATCGTCTTCTTTATAATAGAAGTAGACCTAAGTAGCAATAAATCCTCTATAATCACTTGCTACCTTTGTGCCTATTTCAGTAGAGTACTCGTTAAGATTCTCTATACTAAACAAATTAGCCGTACATATCCGGTTAGAGAGTTAGAGCCTAAGGCATCGACAAAGCGGACTTAGCATACTACGAGAGCCCTCTTCCGTACTTAGAACTTCTACCTCTCTAGGTACCTATCGAATACACAGTTGCTATTACACTTCTACTAGCGAGCAGTAAGGGGCCTAAAAGTGCAATAGTTACCGGTATAGAATAGCAGGTGCAGCGGTAGCGACATATTTAGGCAGTTTTAAGGCATAGCGATAGGCGTTTAGTATGTGTAGTTTAAGCGAGAAAACGAGATAATATAGCATTAGAATACGGCATTAGAATACAGCATTTATAGCATTAGTAATAGCATTAACAGTAATAGTATATTAAACATTATTTAGCATTAGTATCTTATAGTAACAGCATCGACCGGGCGCACGCATCGCCCTATAGTATTATTTATAGAAGACACGAATACAGCTTTAATAGCATACGTATATTTTAGAATTTCCCCTACCGAAAACACGAGATATATAGGAAGCCCTATATTAGCGTAGATAGCGGCTTTACGCAAGCGGAAATCACCTACCGAGCCTACCCGTATTTAGTAGTAGTATACCGAAGAGCCCGATATATCGAGAACTATCCGCTCCGATAGGAGGCTTAAGCAGGTTATATATGCCCGAGGAAGGCAGAAATAGGTAGAACTATATTAAAGGCACGTAGAAGGTCGTACGGAAGAAGCGTACTAGTTAGGATCTTAAGAGCCCGGAATTAGCTAAGAAGATTGCTAACTTTAAAGGATTTTATAGTTAGGGTAATCCTACGGAAATACCTTATCGAACGAGCAGTAAGAGAGATTAGAACGAAGAGGACATTAAGCGGACTATCTATCGGTAAAGCCTAGTATTAAAAGCATTAAAGGCCTTATCTAGAACCTTAGCAAGCTCTCTATTACTATAGAAATAGGCCGGCGGAAAGGAGTAGATTTATAGCGATAAGGAGATTAATAGAATTCTCCTAGGGCTTAATCTATATCGCTAATCTCGTAGTGTAGGGCATATTAAGTTTCGATAGGTCTATAGAACAGTACGAAATTACTATAAGTACCTACGCAGTTACGATAAGAAGAAGTAGGAGTAGGAATTTTAGGAGCGTTAGCGATTAGTACGGTAGAGATCACTCTCGGAGGGTTATATAGGACAACTAAACGAAGTATTCGGGGACTACGTAGGTACTAGAAGGTTCCTATTATACTAGTGTAAAGGGCTATAGGGTAAAAGGGGTCGTCCGCAATTACTACGGTCTTATCCCTCTTCTAGAAGCGGCTCTCGGCGTTCTTCTAGGTCTTACGCTAATACTAAGATATATATACCGCCGTATTCGCTACCTAATTCCCCCTAGAAGCAAGGCAATAGGCCTCCTTCTTTATTAGGATTATTAACATTATCGTTACGCTTACTAATACTACTACTAGGAAGTCTACTAGTTCCTCTACTACTAGTACCTAATATAGCGACCGGCGTAGCTAACTTAGAGCTAGTTAGTATGTTTATTAGCGAAGAAATTAAGGGTAATGCCGAGCGTTAGTAGGACCGTTTTAAGCGGCAATAGGATTAAGTCAATAGTAGAGCCGACCTAGTTCGGTAGTATAAGGACTTTAATATATAGATAAAGGGTAAGGTAGTACGCTAGGTAAATACGGAATTAAAAGACTTAGTATAGAGACCTTACGTTAACAACGCTATAGCGATTACTATATAGACTATTAAAGACAGGTTCTTTGCGAAATAGTCAAATATAGCATTATTAGCTAATAACTCTATCGAGACTATCGAAGCACTTATAGAAGTAGTATAGAAGAAAGATAAGGACTTAAGAGAATATTATTATCGCTATATAGTCCTACTCCGCTAGGCAAACGGCAAAGATAATAACACTGCTACTAGTGCTAAGCGCACTGTTCTCACTATTACTATTAAGGGGTTCGTTAATAGCCTCGCGGATAAGAAGCTCCGTACCGAGATATAGCGCAAGAAGTAGTCTACCCTAAAGGCAACATTAACGGAGGCGGAGGCGGCTTAACGCCTTATTAAGGATAAGGAGAAGGCTAAGAAGGAGTAGAGAGAGCATAAGTATATAGAAGTGCTAAAGGAGGCTGCTACGTATTAGTCGGTCGGCAAGTAGGTACTATATAAGCTTAATTAACGTTTGAAGAAGTACTAAGATACTATAGAGTCTTATAATGCCGATACTAACGTAGTATAGTTAACTCTACTAGATTCTAAAGACTAGTAGAGCTATCTATACTAGTATAGCAACGGCTACTATTATTATACCTCGCTATTACCGACACCGCCGTAGTAACGTACGCTATACGCACTACCGAGAAACTAAGGCCCGCTAGTAATACGGCTACTAGCTTAGCAAGCAGGTTATTAGTAAGGACCTCCTTAGCAGCGCTAAGGCTTTTAGCCGCGTATACTACGTAATAATGCCGGACCTAGATATAGTAAGAACAACCTAATACTAGAGTACTATTATGCGGTAGTCCGCCGTAGCTATAAGCGTAATAGAGATGTCGACCTAACCCGATTACAGAACGGCTACATTAACGGTATAATCTAGTACCGATATAAGTTTAACAATCTACTTTACTATAGGTACGGCTAGCGCGGATACCTCGAGCGTAATAATGTTTATACGGAAGATTAGCGGTTAATACCGTAAGAGAGTAGGTTCCTTATATATCTTATATAGGAATAGCGAGAGGACTTCTTTACTAAGAACCTAGGTACTAATCGAGGCGAAGGCAATCGAGGTAGATACGGTAGTAGCTACGGTAATAATCGAGGAGGTTATAGGTTATACGGGGGAGGCCGCGGAGGCTATAGCGGTAATCGAGAATATAATAGAACACCTCCTCCTAGGCCTCTACTACCGGGCGATCGACTATTAAACGACGTACGAAATAGCAATCCTATATTAGCGGATGCCTACTATATTAAGGTTTCTATAAGTTAGGCTAGTACGAAGATACCTAAAGAATTGCTTACCGCTATTACGATTAGTAAGAGGGACTAGAGCTAGGATATAGACACTAATAAAGCTAAGGGTTAGGGCAATAGTAAGCCTACTAAGCTAGTAGGCTATATAAATAAGCGGGTCTACTATAACGAGGAGGGTAACGGAGATACCGATATACTAAATATTCTAATAGTACGCGTTATTAAGCCGATAAAGGTATATACCTTAAAGGTCGACAAAGGCGCTAAGCCTATAAAGCCTATTAATAGCCTCTTTAATAAGCTACCGATCGATATAAAGAGGGTACTTAGCAACCTCGAGATTCGCTTACTAATCTTGTAGCTTATATAATAGTCTCCGTTCTTCCGCAACCGGTATAAGTACCTATTCTCGTAACTACGTTTCCGTAAGGCAGGTAAGCGTAAGGCGAAGAGAGTAACCGAAGAGGAGGAAGACCTACTAGAAGGGATAGAATTAGCTAAGAGCGACAGCATTATAGTAATAGAGCTATACGAGATAGTGCCGCCGGAAACAGTTATAATAGAGGTAATAAAGGCCGTCTAATTATCGACTATAGCCGCTACCGGCTTCGGTAAAGGAATGCCTATAGTTACCGCCGAGGAAATAATAAAGGAGTATTAGCTTAGCTTAAGTGCTATAGTTAGCGGTAATAGTAATAGTATTACCGTATAGGTATAGGCAAGTATTAGCAGCTAGCGTTAGCGAGATTTGAAGACTAAAGCATATATATTGCCGATTAAGATCTATAATACCGAGAGAGGGAGAGAGGTATAGGTCCCTCGTATCTAGTATATTATAGACTAAGGATTAGATTTAAACGTTATCTACCTATACCTCTATAAAGGCATAAAGCTAAGGCTCTACCCGGTTAAACTCCTTAGCTTTCTATTACTTAATATAAAGGTCGCCGATAGTAGCTTAGTTAGTATTACCTACTTCTCGACCTTCTACGTCGATATTAGAGGCATCCGGAGAGATATATAGGCTATCTATTACCCTAAGGAACGTAGCAACCTCTTACTTATTCTTAGATTAGTATTCTTAGACTAGGTCGACGCCGTATTACGTATTAAGGACCGAGCTATAGAAGTTAGAGATACTAGTATTAGGAAGTAAGTCGTCCGTATCGAAACAATACCGAAGTATAGCGATCTACTAAAGTTTATAATAGACATTTAGGACTTAATAAGTCTAGAGGAAGTAAAGGAAATAGAAGAGCGTAGTAGTAATAAGGAGGAAGAAGATAACGATATAGATATAGAAGAGCTAAACCGTAACTTAGAAGAGATAGATCTTAGTAATATAAAGGTAACTAGTAGGAAGGGCTAGGCTTTTTATTAAGTCCTTAGTATAACGAGAAAAGGCTTAGTACTAATATAAATACTAACTATAGCGTCGATATTAATAGCGCTAAACTACGATAGAAGGAGAGCTTTATAGAAACACTAGGGTTAGAGTTAGGGTTAGGGTTAGGGTTAGGGTTAGGGTTTTACCCTAAGGTAAATAAGGGCACTTCTCGAAGAATTAGACTATTTAGAGTATATAAGGTTTCGGAGGCAAAGGGCGATTACGTAAGCGACAACCCTAACCCTTACCCTAAGCGATACTACGATATCTCTAAGGTAACTTACCGCTACGGTACCGAATACCTCTACTTCCGCTATTAGTTACTAGAGACGATCGATAATTATATAATTTAGAATAATAGTATCGGCGCCGAAACTACCTAGAAATATCCCGTTATACGCCGAGTTAAGCGCTAAGAGATCGATATAAGTAAGGGCCTCGTAGAACTAAAGGAATAGATTAGTACGAAGGAGATTAAGCTTAGTCTATTAATATCTAAATCGGATATACTAGAAGTCCTTTAAGTTCTATAGACCTATCGTAACTTAGAAGTACTTAGATAAGGAGACCTCGGACCTACTACGGACCTAATATAGTATTATACTATCCTAAAAGAGGGTATATAGGTCTTCTACGCTAAGCCGAAACGAATAAGCGCTAATAAGGAATAGTAGCTAATTAAGTATATAATAGAAGGGCTCGAGAACGGCCTCTTTAAGAGTATAGTAATAGCTAATAGAGAGATTAGTAAATAGAATACTAACTACGTTATCGTTATAGAGCCTAGTAAACTACGCCTACGCCTTACGTTTAACTACTATTATATATAGGAGTAAGAAAGCGGTAAGTAGATATAGTTAATAAAGAAGAGCTAAGAATTCCTTAGTAATCCGACTTATAGATACTTCTCGAAGTTTAATATAAAGGACGTATACTAGACGATATCGATTTAC
>NW_006921536.1:0-1728 GCF_000340215.1 Pseudocercospora fijiensis CIRAD86
CATAACCGACTCTTAGGGGCAACGAGAAGAAACGGCTATAGGCGAATTCTACGGCCGTAGGCGAGGTCTACTAATAGAAAGCAAACGTTTTAGTACAAACATTCTAATATCCCTATTTAGTGTTTAGAGGACGTACGGCCGCGCCTACGCTATATGCTCGAACATTGTAACACTAGAATGTTTAGCTCTAGGATCTAGGTCCGACCCCGACCCCGATACTAATGCCGATCCCGATACCGATGCTAGGATACAAAAATCGAAGTCCGAAATTAACCGAGTAGGAGCCGGATCCGAGATATACCCGAGAGCGGGCCGAATACCGAGGTAAGCCCTACTTTCCGATACCCGAGAGCGAGCCGCTTCCCGAAATCTAGGGGCAAGCCGTATCCTAAGAGCGAGTCGTATCCCGAAGGCGAAAGCGAGCTGTATCCCGAAGGCGAAAGCGAGCCGTATCCCGAAGGCGAAAGCGAGCCGTATCCCGAATATAATATCTTATTAACGAAGGTATAAGGGTTAGTAGCTAAGTAGTAAGAATATATACGAAACTTTAAACTAAACTAAAGGGAGTACTAAATTAATATAGCTACTATCTATATAAAACGAACTACGAAGAAAGAAAGAAGAGTATCTTAAAAGGAGAGCCTCTTCCTTAGTATTCCGCCCTACGGCTATCTAGCGCGTCTAACGCGTAAGCGTAAGTACGTATATCCTACTTACTAGCTTCTTAGTAAACCTCTACTTTTAGGTCCTTCCTTACGTACTAAGCGCGCGCGCGTATTCCGCTTATCCGCTATCTCGTAGCGCCTTTATTTTCTAGCTGACTTACGCGGCGCGCGTATACGAACTCGTTTAACCGCTCTTAAGTAAATATATTTCTCCTAGCTCTTCCCTACCTTCCGGTTCCTTCCTACTACTCGGATCTATCCTACGACTCTATATATCTCGCTTACTATTATCCGTATATACGTATATATAGTTTAGTATAGTTCCGTCGTTTATATATTAATATATAACGTATTATTCTACTATATATAGCCTCCGCGGGAGTCCCTAAGATATTACGTTATATAGCTAAATAGGCGGCTAACTAGGCGACTTAGGCGTCCTAAGCGATCTAGGCGTACTAGGTATACTAGGCGTCCTAGGCGTACTAGGCGTTCTAGGCGTACTAGGCGTTCTAGGCGACCTAGGCGTCCTAGGCGACCTAGGCGTACTAGGCGTTCTAGGCGTACTAGACGTCCTAGGCGACCTAGGCGACCTAGGCGACCTACTACTAAGGCAACTTAAATCCGATATTACTTTATAGTATAGCGGCTAGCTTATAGGACTTGTCGGTACTTTCTAAGTAGCTACTATAATAGAAGGGGGCGATAGCGAGCCGTATTTCGAACGTAATATCTCGAAGGCGTAGCCCTATCTTAAATACGATATCTAAAATATAATATCTAAAATACGATATCTAAAATACGATATCTCGAACCGCGATAGCGAGCTATATCTCGAATACGATATCTCGAAGGCGATAGCGAGCGATATCTCGAACGCGATATCTAAAATACGATATCTTAAACGCGATAGTAAGCGATATCTCGAACGCGATATCTCGAACGTTATAGCGAGTAATATCTCGAATACGATATCTCGAACGCGATAGCGAGCGATATCTCGAATACGATATCTCGAACGCGATAGCGAGCGATATCTCGAATATGATATCTTAGATACGAT
>NW_006921536.1:2582-70735 GCF_000340215.1 Pseudocercospora fijiensis CIRAD86
ACTTAACCGATCGAATCTAGCTATAAACGCTATCTCGCTAGCCGCCCGGGTACTATTAGGTATAGGTAGCGAACTAGGTAGGTTTATAATAATAAACTTATTACGTAGACCTCTAGTATTCGAGATAGTAGTAGCGATCTCCTAAGCGGTCGGCTTTAGGGGTCTAGGTAAGGGAGTAGATAGAGGAGTAGGTAGTATATCTAAGCGATTAGTAAGTTCGCTATTACTTAAAGACGGCGAAGGATTACGTAGTAAATTATCGTTAACACTTAGAGACAGCGAAGGATTACGTAGTAGATTATCGTTAACTATAGCTAGCCGCGGGCTCGGAGGTAGAGGAAGTAGTAGATCGCCGTTTACCGTACCTAGGGATAGAGGAGGTAGAGGTAGCGATAGAGATAGTAGAGGACTATCTAGCGGCGGTAGTAATATATAAGCTTTCTTCTACGCTACGGCTACCTTCTCCGCCTAGCGCTCCTTAAATACTATTAGTTAATCCTCGTAGTTATCCTATATCCTAATAAGGCTCTAAAGCTCGCGTAGTAACTTTCGAACCTAGGCGTAGGCTAGATCGGTCGCCTTTATAGCGTTTAGTTTCTAGTTTACTATAGTAACTAATTCGTACTACTTACTATTAATAATACTATTTTCGACTTCCTCGCCGAGGGATAATACGTTAGGCTTCTAAGGCGGCTACTCTTTATCCTCTTCTAGGGAAGGGATAGTCTATATTAGGGAGAACGGAGGTCTCTCTTATCGAAGCTATAGAGGGACTACTATACCCTCCTACTCTACTATATAGGTAAGGCCGTTAAGGATATAGTCGGATAGCGAGTCGACCTAGTTATAGAACTAGAATACGATATCTATAATCGTTGTTAGTATTAACTTAGAAACATTTAGAAGAAACTTTAGGTATATACTTAAAGTATATAATAATAGGTATATACCTAAAGTTTGAATAGGAGAATATACCGGTTCTACTTAAGTGCGCTAGCTTTGCGGCATCTCTATATATAAGCTAGTCGGCGTAGTACTATACGATACGATTAACCTTATCTTATTTAATAGTTAGAGGCCTAGTCTTACGCTAGATATACTAACGGTCCTTAACGTACTTAGCGACTAGCTTAATATAGAGCTTATCTACTTAGTCCGGTTCTAGGTCGTCGTTACCGAGCTAGTCGTCGTAGTTTCCTTTAGCCTTCTCCTAGACCTATCCGATAACCTTATAAGTAACCGTACCGCTATATACTAAACGGAATAGCGTCTCGTTCGGTAATAGGTTCTTTGCGGTAGGATCTATAATATTAGCCTATACGTTACTAGTACGAGGGGAGTATACGCTATATATAGTACGTAGTAGAGCGTCGGCTATAACCGTATAGATACGCGTCTCGATAGACTCTTAAATAAGGCCGGTCGGCTCCTCTGCGGTATCGTTTTCGCGTCGCTTAGTATTATTATTTTAGAAAGGGTAGTCTCGTATAATAACCTCTATATCTTCCGGGCTAAGAGTATAGGTAGAGCGAATCTACTTAAGGAACCGCACTTTATACTTATACTATAAGGCCTAATCGATACTCTCGTCGATATTTAAGGTATAGACTATTATATCGTATTCTTAGCCTATACGGTAAAGTCGACCGCTAGCTTAGTACTTAATACGGAACGAAACGGCGTCGAGTATAACTATAAAGAAAGCTACCTTCTAGTAGTTAGCGGACTCGGCTCCTATACGCGAAGAGATAATTATAATTTTAACGCTAGGGTCGTTTAGGAAGGCGCGCTCGGCTAGGACGCGGCTACGATTGCTAATACTAGCGCGGATTATAATATATAGAATCTAGAGTAGGCCGCAAATAGCCTCGATAATTAGGAGCGAAATAGGTTCGTAGGCCTAGACTACGAGCTTTAGTAACTCGATAAGTACGATATTTCGGACGATCTCTAGGAAAGTATAATACTTCGGGGATACGCGGTAGAGGAAGTTAAGGTAGCTAAATCGATCCGAGGGCGGTAGTATCTAGAGATCGCCCTTAAGGAATATATAAAGGTACGTAAAAGGGTCGATAGACCTATTAGTCCTATAATAAAAGATTAGCAATATCTAAAATATAGAAACTTTAGGTATATACCTAAATCGTAGCTAAAAAAGGTATATACCTAAAGTTTTAGAAAACTTATAATAAGTTAATAAGCTTAGCACTCGTATCTAAGCGGCGCCTTAGTATAACCGAGCTAATAGGGTTATTAGAGGTTAGTATAAGCTAACGGCGTAGGCTAGTACTATAACCGGTCTTATCGTCTTCGTCTATAGTATATAGACGCTTACTGTCTACCGTATTAGTAAACTACCTATAGGCTCTATTATAGATCGTATAGCTAGTATCGTCTATACGAATCTCGATATTATAGAAGTATATAGGTAGGATATCGGTACCGATACGATAGTTAACGCTATTCGCGACGATCGTTTAGCCCTTAATATAGCGGATTTAGACTAGACTTAGAAGTAGTAGTATTACGAAGCCGATATTTATCGTACTACCTATCGCCTTATAGATCGCTTTAGAATAGAGCGCGGCTAGGTAGTACTAGTTAAGTAGGAGATCGGGGCAGCCCGTAAGCCTATACGGGGTATCTAGAATCTTACTCTAGTTACGGTCGTAGAGTATCTCGAACTTATAAGATAGACGTCTATATTTATCGACGTTTATACCGTTCTTCTTAAGATTAGAACCTAAATCTAGGAGGTTCTTAACTTAGCGCTAACTAAAGCGGACAATCGACGCTATATTATATACGTAGTTACGAATAACTATAGCAGTAATAATAGCTATACTATTCTACGGTTGTAACTTATATAATACGTCGGTCTAATTAGCCTTAGGGTTACCTACCGTATAACCCTCGTCGGCCGCGATAAGAGAGAAGGAGTCTTTAGGGATAAGTAGAACGTTTAATATTATAAGGTCCGCCTACTAGAGGTCGGCAAGCGTAGTGCCTCTATTCTCGTCGTTTAAGACATCGCCCGCGAGGCCGTCGACGTCCTCGTTATCTTCGTTAATAGCTATAGTTCGCTTCTTAGAGACCCTAACGGTCGATCCGACCTCGAGGATCTATCTAGGTAGTACTTAGTAGGTAGTAAGTACTAGATTGCGCGATATCTATTCGTTATCGCTATTCTAGGTAGCTAACTAACTCTTTAGAGCCTCGAGGTTCGTAGGGATAGGCGTAGACTTAGTAAACTAATTATCTCGCTAATTCTTCTTAATACCGAGTAAATAGAACGTATATATATAGATATACTTAGAACGGTTACTCTCTAGATCGTAGAAGTATATACCGGTATTAGTAAGCTAAGCCGTAAGACTATTCGGTAGGTAGACGATAATCGGTAGGCGGTATTTAGGGCGTAGACTAAGCTCCGCTCTAGCCTTGTTTATAGAGGCATTACGATTAAATGCCTCGTCGCTAGCTTGTATCTTCTCGATAATATTACGCTTCTTAGGCGTTTAGTCGAGGGGGAACTAGTCGGGATAGTCTACTAGGTACTTCGTAGTAGTATTAGTTATTACGACGCTTACGCGGGAACGGACTTTGTCTAGATAAGAAAAGTTAGTAAAGGTTTTGTTAGTAGGAAGGAACTTTAGGCGTATACCTAAAAATTATAACGATTAGAAATAATAAAACTTTAGGCGCGTACCTAAATCTCGTAAGAATAGGTACGTACCTAAAGTTTTATAATAAATCGTAGGGAAAGCTTACTATCGTAGACCTTAATCTAGCGGGTAGTCTCTTTCGCTATCTCGTAGATCGTAACGAGGACCTAAATAGTCTTACCGAGGCTAACGTCGTCGCCTATAATAGCGAACCGAGTAGGAGAGAGCATTATACGCTTAAGGTACGCTATACTAGTTACCTGCTAAGGCTATAAGCTTAGCCCGTAGTATGTAGCCTTAAACCCTAACTTAGTAAAGCTGTCTAGTACGCTTAATATTTCGGGTATAATATCGAGCGAAGTATAGGCGTCCTCGAACGTAGGTACCTTAGCGCTCTTCTAGTTTATAGCGGAGTTAATAAGCGCAAATATCTTACTATCGATAACTAGGGTACTATCGGTATTATAGGCGCTAGTACGCTTGTTATTAGTGTCTTCGGCGTAACGCTATTAGAAGGCTTATACTTCGCCTATATTAACCTTAGGTATTACGGTATCGAACCCTAGGCGCTCGATCTTAGTAGGATCGCTAAAAAGCTATAGATATAGACGCGCGCTACCGGTAGTAAGGATAATGTTATTAATATAGGCGATACGCGCCTTGTTATTAGCAAAGTTGTCTAGGCGTAGGCTAGTCTCTAGATTTATATTACCGCGCTTAGACAAAATATCGAATGTCTTAAGCGTAGTATCCGGATCGGTATTACTTTATATACGCTATATCTCCGTAGTAGTAGATCTATCGTATAGACCCTTCTTAACGAGGTTTAGTAATGTCTCTATAATATTGCCTATACGCTCTTCCTACTCTTTAGTATTTACTCGGCTAGCCTTCGGGTTAATATAGACCGGGGTAGTAGTAGTAGCGACGCGGGAGATCCTTATCGGCTCGAGTAATAGGTTAACCGAGGCGTTATTATTCTTATTCTTTATCTTATTGTATAGGTATAAGAGTAGTAGTCCTCGATAGAGGTCTTCTCCGTATATCTCTAGTTCTAGGACTAGGTAGACTAGCTAGAGAGTAGGTCTATAAAGCGTAGTAGGAGTGCCTACGAAGAACGTAGGAATATACGCTAGATCTAGCCGATCGATTATAGGATCGAGGGAGTCTAGAATAACCTTTATCTTCTATACGGCGCAGATGCAGACAAAGGCTATACGCTTTAGGTTGCCCTTAACGGTATCGGGATAGCGCGGGCCTATAAGAGCGCGATCTGCCTCGTCGTCGTCCTCCGCCGTTATACTCTTAACCTTAATCTAGCCTTTAGTAAAGCTAGAGATAGTCTTAAGGATCTTATTCGGCGTAAGCTAGAGTCGGTAGCTCTACTAGTTACCGCTATCTTTCTCGTCGATATCTATCTTATCGACGTCGTTATTAGGGTCTTACTCTACTATATCGTCTAAACCTTAGGCGTCTTCGCTATCGCTAACGTATTCTAATAAAACGGGCTGTTTGCCCTTACGCTTAGTCGGTCTAGCTTTGCGCCGAGTACCCGCTAGGGGTCTAGCGTACTTAGCCGACGCGCTCTCGTGTTTACTAAATATTCGCTATAATAACTTAGTACTGTTCTAGAGAGGAGAATTAAGAATATAGAAACTTTAGGCGTATACCTAAATTATAAACCTTCGAAGAAACTTTAGGTACGTACCTATTTAATATATAGAATAGGTATATACCTAAAGTTTTATCTTTAGAGTTAACTTAAGGCGTATACCTAAATCGTAGTATTTTAAGGAAACTTTAGGTACGTACCTATTTAACGCGTAGAATAGGTATATACCTAAAGTTTTATCTTTTAAGTAGAATCGATATAACGGTAAAGGAAAAAAAGAATAAAAAAAAGGGGATATACTTAGGCCTATTATACTTACGACGCGATATAAGTAGAAATACTTAAACGCTAGCTCGAGCTTCGCTATTATACGTACGAACTAGTCGCCGACTAGGATCTCTATAGCTCCTACGGTAGTCTCGTTCTTAATAGATCTAGCGGAGTAGGCGGCTATATAGACACCTTAACTATAGGATAGGGCCGTTACTACGCCGCGGGTCTTGTCTATAATGTCCTTAAAGCTATGAACGCGACCTTCCTTAAACCTCTACTCGGCTAGGTTAAGCTTATCTTAGTCTATCTCTATACCGATAGTCTTGTCCTACTTAGCTTTAGTTGACTTCTTAGGCGTATTAGCGGTCTTAGCCTTCTTTGCTAGCGACTCTTTCGGGGAAGGATCGCCGAGGCTAAGTAGTAGGGTATACTACTTCTTAGTAGTAGACGTCGGGGTTTAGGGCGGGTCGCTTAGCGGACTAGTACCTAATTTGCGCTTGCGCGCGCTAGGGATAAGTAGGGAACTTATAGCTACAGTTTTTTCGCGATTATAGTAATATATTTCTTTCGAAAATAGTTTAACTATTAGTGTTTTTAAAGAAACTTTAGGTGTGCACCTATTCTAGTACTAGTAATAGTAAGTGCTATAGAAGGTTAATATTAATATTTAAGTTAAGAAGAGGGAGCAGGTTTATAAAAGAAGAAAAGTTGTATTGCGTACGGACTACGTGTTTGCCGCTAGCGGCATATCCCGCGTCTAATAGCGATGTTTGCTTTTAACGCTTACCCGTACTAGTATTAGGTAATAGCCTATAAGGTTATATAAGGTTATGTAAGGTATAACGTAAGGAAATTTTAGGTACGCACCTAAAGTTCTATTAAACGCTTATTATTGCTACTTACTATAATAACCTTATACTACTGTCTAATTAAGGCGAGGATATTATTCTCCGAACTATCGATCGAGCTAAAGGATTAAATCCTACGCTACCTAGTAAACGTTAGGTATAGAGACTATAAAGTCTAGGTTGCTTATAACTATAGTATAGATAGGGAGTAGTAGATACAATATAAGCGCTAGCCGGCGGGGTTCGGTATCGATAGTTAGACTCGAACTATCGCGTAGGATTAGATATATACGGCGGTCCTAGTCGCTCTCTATATTAACGGTAGTCCCGAATTGCGACCCTTATTATATATACCTATACTTACTAACTACGGCGACGAAGCGGTTCGGATAGTAATAGCGAGTATACGGCCTAGTCTCCGGTTTAGCGAGGTCGTAATTAAGACGAAGTCGGATCCTCCTTTGCCTATTAAGAAGCGTAAACGCCACTTCTCGTTATTACCGGTACAAAGTTTAACGATATATATCCGTATACTCTCGATTATATAGGGTAGTTGCTTGCTACCTTATTGTCCTTAGCGGCTAGCGCCGACGCCCGAGAATATACTATAGGAGACGTCTTATAAGGTATTAATTAATGCGAGTAGCTATAATAATAGTAGGCCTAGTACGATAGCACAATTGTTAGCCGCATTTAGACCGCTATATAGTCTCGGGAATAACCTTTACCTATACGATAGAGAACGTAGTTAAAGGAGGCTCGACGAATATATTAACTTAAGCTCGGAGAGTGTACTAAGGCAGTAGTCGCGGTCTATATACGACTAATTGCTGTTCGTTAAGCACCTCGTAGACAACCTCTACTTAAGTTATTATAATACATTCTTCGGGTATCGTAGCTCGGCGTTAGTACCTCTACGACTCTACGACGTCGCCCTCGTATATTTCCGGTTTGTATAGACCTTACGTTCTAGACTCTAGGATATACGAGATAAGGATCGGCGGTAGTTAAAAGACGCATAGCAAAGTGCGGATAGATTAGCGGTATATACTAGATTTTGCTTAATGTCGGTCGCACTCGTATACGGCGGTTTTATATATAATATTCTAGTTTCTCGCGCGGCGTAGCTACGGTCGCCGGATTATAGGAAGCACTAGTGTTTATATTAGATTGTTACCGATCTAGGTAATAAGACTAAAGGTATATTTAGCCTTAAGCGTTATACTCGGTATAGACTCGATAAGAAAACTTAGCTATTAATACAGCATCGCTTCTTAGTTTATTACTATCTACCGGACTTTAACGTTACGATAGCGGATATTAAGGCGCTTCGCTATAACCTTAAACTACTATATAGCGAGATAGAGTACGAGATCGGAATCGGGGCATTTAACCTCGAAGGTAACGTTAAAGTCTTAGGAACGATTATATATTAGTAGCGCTATAGTATCGCCTACCTAGCGAACGGTATAGCAGATATAACTCTAATCGAACTTCTAGAGGGGGAGGAGGCGTACGATAACGATATTACGCTCGTCGTACTATAGCGACTAAGTATAGCGAAGGAACGCGAGCTGCTAGTAATAGAAGAGGGTACGGCTACTCTACGTAAAGTATCGACAGAGGAAGAGAACCCTACGCTACTTAAAGGTAATGTTCTTAGATTAGGTGTATAATACTACGATTATAGAAATAGTCTCCGCAATATTGAATTATATAAATAATTATATAAGCATGTAAATAAGTAATAACGTCTTTATTTAATCAATTATAGTCCTTCTAGCTTATATAACTACGTAATAATTTCGTTCCTTAAGTAGTTAACTATATAAAGAATTTAGGGCCTATTAAGTAAAGTTAGTCTACCTCGTTGTCGTCCTCGATAACCCTATAGTATATATAAGGGTTAAGAGCTATAGTGATCTATATATTAAGTAGATAGTGTAATAGAATATCTAGCGGTGTTCTATAGCTCCGAGTAAATATAGATCGCTGTATATAGTAGTAGAGAACGCCTCTTCCGAGATGCTAATTTCCGACTTTATAGGTCGAGATTTCTACCTATACTATAAGGCTCTATCTCTAATAGCATAGTACAGCTTCCGGATAAAGAGAGGTTGGTACTATATAGCAATTTTGTTATTCTAAGCATATAGAACAATAATAGTATAATAGAATCCTATTATTCTCGACGCTAGTCTAGCAAAGTCGACAAAGTAATAAACCTAGATTATACGCTATTATATACGATAGGCTATCTGTTTATTTAGTAGTACGCTAGTCGCTCGCTATTTAATCTTATTTAAGCGCTATCTACTTAGTTAACTAGCCTATATCTACTTCTTTAACTATACGATTGAATGTTATAGAGACTATACGTAAATAAAGGAACTTTAGGTATATACCTATTCTACGCATTAAATAGGTGCGCACCTAAAGTTTCTTTATTAGTGTATACTTATTATATAACTACGGTTTTAGGCGTACGCCCGAAGTTTTTGCTATTGTCGGCGCTATCTAGTAGCCGTATTAAGCGGTAGCTATACCTAGTGTTCGGCTAGCCTTACCTTACTATTTCGCGACGGAATCTACTCGTCGTTATCGTCGTCGTCGGCAGACGTAGAGTTACTATTATCTAGCCCTCTTAGTCGCTAAATCTGTCGCATCGCTATAAAGCAGTTAATAAGATCTTCGCTAATTATCTACTATCCTTAATTACGGAGTAGATTAGGAGTATAGCGGTATATTATATAAAGTTGGTTCTTCTTTTTTACGGTACTAACGAGCGACTAATGCTACGGGATAGTGCTATTCTAGATAAGGTTACTCGCGCTAACTAGGACGGCGGCTACCTACTTTACCTAGTATTAAGCGGTAGTACCGGGTATTTTCTTCTATCGAACGGCTTAATAGATTTTGCTTTTATCGTAAGTAGGGAGGATGCGTATCTAATTTATTATATAACGCCCTATACTGCACTTAAACTATTACGCAATATCTAGGTAATCCCGACTAAGTAAGGCAAGTACGTCGAAATAGTACCTCGCCTACCTACGCTATAGTCGGCATTCCTAGCTATCGTAGCGAAAACCGTCGTCCTAGTTAAAGAGTAGCTAAAGGCGGGTTTGCTAGATAGCGGTAAATAAGGTAAAGCCGCCTTCTATAGCGTTACTACTACCGCCCCGGGCGACGATAATATTAGGTCTCCTACCTATTATCCGATATACGAGGTCGTACGAAAAGCTATAGAGACCGGCTCTCTCTTTATCGGTAACTTCCTCCGAGAAGAAGTAGCGTAACCGTATCTAATCCCTTAGGCGCTTATCGGGCTTTAAGAGTATACGGAGTATATAGCTAGTATAGCGGTATCTATATACCTAGCTTAATCGCTAAAGCGCCCGTTTAACGATACCTAGGTACTAATCCGAGTTGTTATCCTCTTCTAAGTCGTTACCCTTACGCTCCCTATACGCTACTCGATACGTTTAGTAGGTAGTAACGAATTAGTCGATCGTCTCCTTTACGTAGTTATAGAAAGCTTACTCTAGCCTTCCCGAACCGGTAGCCTAGAGCTAGCTACGGAGGAAGTCGGTAGTATAGGCGGTCTACTAGAGCGCGGTAGTATAGAAGCGTAGTTGAACCTAGTTAAAGAGATCGGCTAGGAGCTAAGCGGCGTACGTAGTACGGAGGCTTACTATAATATTTAAACCCCGACGACTTCCTTCCTACTCTCTATCGCCCGCGCCTAACTAGTCGTAACAATTACGAGAGAGTCTATACTTTATACTAAAGGAACTACTATTGTAGGTCGTCGTTAGTAAGTCGAATAGTATATTAAGTATTGCTAACGTAGAGGCTTCCTTAACGGCGCGGGTTATACGATCGAGTTAGGCGGTATTTACGCCTATATTAACGGACCTTTGCGAAAGGACTATATATATTACAAAGAGCTAGCGGTTTAACTGCAAACGTATAAAGTCGACGACGTGCTTACTCTCGAGTACGAAGAAAGACTAGTAAGTGCGACGCCCGTTTACTCCCTCGGTTAGGCTTAGGCGAGTTATAGGTAGATTAGGCTAATAGAGTAGGTCCTAGTAAGTGCGAACCTCTCCTCGTACGCTAAAGGGAACAGTGCTCGAGGCGTAGCTATCTAGCGTATTATACGCCTATATAATTTCCGCTTTAAAGGCGTCTAAGATACGAGCTCGGCGAAATGTAGTATCTCGGGCAATAAGGGAAGTAACGGCGGCTACCTAGTCGATAGTAGACTAGGAGAATATAAGAAGCGGTAGTATTAACTAACTAAAAATAGGTTCTGCCGTTCGGTTAATAGACGCGAAGAGATCCTTCGATATATTATATCCTTAGAAGAAGCCGATACTACTAAGCCGCTCTACGGACTTACGGAGTAGTTTGCCTCGGATACTATAAGCCTCTTATATACCGAACTACTAGTATACTTAAGGATGCTCGATGTTAAGGCCGCTAGTCTTCGTAACGCTATAGGCTATCCGGTAAAGGGCGATAAGCGGAGATGCTACTACGTCTTCGACTACTAGTCTAGTAGGGATGTCTTCCTACGCGAGGTCGAACTAAGCGCGGTCTATATTACGATATATAGGGTTAAACTAGCGCTCGAGGGACTAATCGAGGAGTTCTTTAAGCTTTAGGGGAGTCTATACCTCTAGACGGATTTTGGTCCTATACTATATAATAACTAGTTCTATACGCCGCTAATATATATCTAAGTCTCGACGTAACCGACGTTCGATACCCTACTATAAACAATATAGTTATAGTATAGCTACGTCGACTATAGGGTCTTAATTTGCCGGTAGCGGATCTATAATATCGTAAGAGATTTTACTAACGTTACGATTGTTACCTTCTACGCCTTATTTCTATCGAGCGTATACGCGATTATATACTTACTAGAAGGATAGGGGATAATATACGAGCACTCGAGAAGGATAAGTATCGCGAAGCGTAGGAATAAGGATAGTATTAACAAAGTAAGCCTATTTACGCTTGTTTATATAATAGCGACGTTGCCGGTCGATCTTCCGATTTCGATTCGCTTTAGGGAGTAGAAGGTTAGGGAAGAAGAGGTACGTATTAAATCTAGAAGCATCGAGTCTAGTCGCGATCCGTATATACTTATAGCGTTCGGGTCGTATCGGAGAGCGGCCTACTAGTATATACTACTCGTAAGTAATAGTCTTTATAAAGCGAGGCGTATAGAATAACCGAATACCGGCTCTATAGGTCGTAAGTAAGGTTATAGGGAGGAGAAGTACGTTAATGTCCTAGTATCGAGTAATATAAAATAGCTAATTAGCAGATATAAGGCATAACTTCTCGAGTAATAGGACCGTAGAAGGTATCCCGTTAACCTACCTAGCGAGGAGTCTACGCTAGTCGACGCCTCGGAGCTACTCGTATATATACGTCGGGAGCTTACTATACTCTACGACGTACGCAAGTATATCCGGGAGCTAGTAAAGTTAACTTTAGGCGAAGGTAGCGGTAGTGCCCTTAGTAACAAATTCTACGAGTATAACTTTAGGTAGTATCGGCTCCTCTTCTTCCGCGTCCGTATCCTAGTCTTAGGAATACTTATAAGAGTAACTATCTACGGCGAGCGCTTAGTAAAGTACTATCCGACTATAAGGGGTCGATATAATAGGTAGGTTATCTAGTTCCTCGTCGGAATCAACCCTAGCGTCGCTACTCGAAGGACTACTTAAATCCGATTAGATTAAACTACTAGTTGCCGAAGGTACTTACGAGCTTTCGAGTATAACGTCGCTATTATCGTCTCGACCCTACCGACCTCGCGGTAGCGTAGGTCGTAGCGGTAGTAGGGGTTCTAGTAAGGTAGGGCGCGGGTTACGCCCTCTAGGATTTAGCTAGATACGTAGTAGGAGCCCGCGTTATAGCTACGATAGGTAAGCTCTAGGACGAGGCCTTTATAAGCTCTCTCTTAAATTAGACCTAGTAATACTATCTCTTAATCTAGACGGGCTTCGCCTTAAGCTAGGGCTAGGAATGCTGTCTCTAGAATTAGACTTAGATATACTCGCGCTTATAATCGGTCGACTACGCCGCACCGAGGCTAGTAGTTAATTCGTCCCGTCTCTTAAAGTAGGCAACGAGGGGCTCTCTAGAATAGGAGGGAAGGAGAGACTTCTTCGAGAAGTCGGCGAAGTAGGTTAAGTAGCGGACTTCGAAGCTAGTAATAGGGGAGAATAAGCTACGCTTACTTAGGAGTCTAGCTTAGGCGGCGTCGTAGGCAACGAGGGGCTCTCTAGAATAGGAGGGAAGGAGAGACTTCTTCGAGGAGTCGGCGAAGTAGGTTAAGTAGCGGACTTCGAAGCTAGTAATAGAGAAGAATAAGCTACGCTTCCTTAGGAGTTAGGCTTAGGTAGCGTCGCTAGTATAGAAGCTAGCGGGGAAGGCGTCGCTAGTATAGAAGCTAGCTAGGAAGGCGTCGCTAGTATAGAAGCTAGCGCGGGAGGTATCGCTAGTATAGAAGCTAGCTAGGGAGGTATCGCTAGTATAGAAGCTAGCTAGGGAGGTATCGCTAGTATAGAAGCTAGCGCGGGAGGTATCGCTAGTATAGAAGCTAGCGCGGGAGGTATCGCTAGTATAGAAGCTAGCGCGGGAGGTATCGCTAGTATAGAAGCTAGCGCTAGTAGGGATTATACTATAGCGGACGAAGGGGGTCTAGTAGCTATCGGAGCGGGGCGGTAAACTATTCTATATAGGGTAAGAGGACCTATATACGAAGGGAGAGTATTAGATAGGTATACTAGTTAAGTGCTATCTGTTTTAGGGAGAAGGGGACGTAGAGGAGCCCGCCGAATAGCTAACCGAGGCTAGTCGTAGGTAGGGATAGCCTATACGATCGATTGTTAAACGATAGACGTAGAAGTACTATCCCTTAGAGTAGAGCTAGCGGCGTTAGCTCTAGCAAATTAATCGACTACCGCGATAACATCGTCGATCTCGAGCTAGTTAATATAGGTAGCGAGGAGCTATAGCCTATCTCTAGTGTTTGTGCGCGGCGCTATCTATAAAGAGAGCGGTAGTAGTCGTAGTACTAGGAGAAGTAGCCGTCCCTAACTAGCCGAATAGTGCTAACTCTAGAGTGTTTAACTACCTACTACGCCTATTTAGCTACGAAGTAGAGGGTTAATATAGGGGATAGGTTAGGTAGCTAAAGAGGTAGACGATATAGCGGCTAGATATAGTAGTAGCGTAGACGAAGAAGATACTACGCCTAGGTCTTGCTCGGCTTACTATACTTTCTTCTAGGCTCGTCGTAGAGCCGTACTCGCTAACTTCCTCGCGGTACGTTCGGCCTTCTTCTTCCGCTCTTCCTCTTTAGTACCGAGTAGCTTATACTATCCTTTAGGCGGTATCGTATTAATTCCGTTAATAGCGGAGGGCAAAGCTTATATATAAGCCGCGCTAATAAGTATAGAATTCGAGGAGGTAGTAGTTCTATCTCGCGGAAACTACTAATACTAGAAAGGGCTACCCCTTTCTAGCGATGTATTTTGTATATAAGAGAGCAAGGAATAGTAGCGCAGTATATTTTACGTATAAAGTAGTACGTATAAGTAGGTTCGTATACTACCTATAGCCTTCCCGTAGACGTTGCAAAACCTAAAGTCTAGCAATTAAAGGATACCGTAAACAACTTAAAACTTTAGGTACGCACCTTAAACGCCTAGTTTTAGGTACGTACTAAAAGTTTTAAGTTGTTCCTCTATCGGACCGTAGGATAAGTAAACCTAAAGAGTATTACTAGTAGGTCTGTTATTAAAGGTAAAAGTCCTTGCTAGGCGATAGGCGGAGTAATACGAGATACAGGGTAAGGTTCGTAGTAGCCTTCCGTAATAGCGAAGGAAGGCTATTTAATTAGATAGTTAGCTAGGTTCTAATAATGTTTAATTAATGTCGGGTAGACAGGTTAGCTAGATTTCGGGAAAGGGTACCTCGTATACTTAATATAAGACTAAAAGTATAGCTAAGAAGATAGGTAAATCCCTACTTACGGAACTGGAGGGTAAGGGGTAGGGGAATGCGTACCCCGTATATTTCTTAACTAGAAGCGCTCCGTCGCGTTCTAACGGAGCGAGGGCCGTATCGCTAATTATAGCTAATTAGCTAGACGCGGGCGCGGTCGAGATACGACTTAGAATACGAACGCCTTCTTACTTTAATATTTCTTAAGCGCTTCGTCGTATCCTAGCGAAGCGGCTTACTAACTAGAAGCGCTTCGTCGTATCCTAACGAAGCGGCTTAACGATATCCTTGTCCTTGCTACGACTACCGAGACGTACAAATTCTTCCTCGAATATAGCGATATAACGTAAAAACTAGTCGATAGTATAGTTAGTTTAATAAGCGATAATTATTAGTAGATCTCCCTTGTTCTAGTTCTCGAGTATTACTTTAATAGCTTGTATAGAGATATAGGTCTTACTAGTACCGGGTAGGCCTTAAATAATAGCAAGACGCGCCGTTAGAATACGACGGAGCGCTTCTAGTTAGGAGGCGTCTAGAGCACTATTAGGCTTAGAAGGCTAGTGCTTAACTATATTAATATTCTCGAAGCTCTCGTTAGAGTTGTTAACTAGGATAGAGCTTAGATCTCGCTTCGGCTATGCTTTAAAATACTTAGGCGCCGAAATATAAGGCTATATACTAACGAGGTGCTCTAATAAGGGGAAACCCTCGCGTATTATACGCTAAAGGCTAAGCAAGGTATGCCGATTGGCTTCGAAAAGTCCGCTACGGTCCTCTACTATAAGATATTCTATAGCAGGATCTAGCTCTAACTCCTCGGGACGGGCAAAGGCGAGATTAAGCTTAGGTAGATTCTACTAAAGTCCCTCTAGTAGTCGAGCGGTAATAGTAGCGATAATAGCGCGAGATACGAACTTATTATTTATTAGTATAAGAACGACTAAGCTACCGGCGATAAGGCGCTTTAACTGTTCCTATAGAACTTTCTTGCTAGTGCGGAGGAGACTAAAAGTAACGCGGACGGCGAAGCTACGTATAGACAAAGTCGCGCCGTAGATATAAACCTACTTAGGTTAGTATATAACGGGCGGCGCGTTAAAGGGGTAAAGGCGAGACTAACCTTCGTATAGATGCCGACTTTGCTATTAAATGCGTCCTTAGCGGTATATAGAGTATAGCGAGTTATTAAGACTACTTCGCGAAGGCCGCGGAGGGTATCTTCGCGGTTCCTATAGAACTTTCTTACTAGTACGGAGGAGACTAAAAGTAACGCAGACGGCGAAGCTACGAGTAGACAAAGTCGCGCCGCAGATATAAACCTACTTAGGTTAGTATATAACGGGCGGCGCGTTAAAGGGGTAAAGGCGAGACTTACCTTAGTATAGATACCGACTTTGCTATTAAATGCGTCCTTAGCGGTATATAGAGTGTAGCGAGTTATTAAGACTACTTCGCGAAGGCCGCGGAGGGCATCTTCGCGGTATAGCTCGTAGAGAGTGCTCTAAGAGAATAGTTCTATAAGGGAGGCGATAAATAGTAAATAGGGCTAGTCGACGTCGCGCGCGAAGGCGAGCGTTCCTATCGCTAGTTATAGCTAATTAGCCCGCGGCCCTTACCGTATCGCTAGTTATAGCTAATTAGCCTAACGCGGGCGCAGTCGAGATACGACTAAGAATACGACCGCCTTCTTATTTAGCTCGCAATATACGTAGGCGGCCTACGAGTAGGCGCGAGAATATATTCTTTTATACCTTCGATATTATAATATCGAATAAATAGAGAATAGTTCTATAAGGGAGGCGATAAATAGTAAATAGGGCTCGTCGACGTCGCGCGCGAGGGCGAGCGTTCCTATCGCTAGTTATAGCTAATTAGCCCGCGGCCCTTGCTATATCGCTAGTTATAGCTAATTAGCCCGACGCGGGCGCAGTCGAGATACGACTAAGAATGCGACCGCCTTCTTATTTAGCTCGCAATATACGTAGGCGGCCTACGAGCAGGCGCGAGAATATATTCTTTTATACCTTCGATATTATAATATCGAATAAATAGAGAATAGTTCTATAAGGGAGGCGATAAATAGTAAATAGGGCTCGTCGACGTCGTGCGCGAGGGCGAGCGTTCCTATCGCTAGTTATAGCTAATTAGCCCGCGGCCCTTGCCGTATCGCTAGTTATAGCTAATTAGCCCGACGCCGGCGCCCTACTACACGCCCGCTATACGCCTAACCCTAACCCTAAAGTGCCCTATAGTAGACGCTATCTATATAATTACTAAAATACCGATAGTATAATATAAAGGACTTAGTTTAGAATTAAACTACACGATACGAGTTATTAAATAAGGCTCTAGATATTAGTCTATATTTTAACTATATAGGTAGAAAATAGTTCTTAGTAATAGGAACTATATATAAGGATATATAGACCTCCTTAAAGGTTTTCTATAGTCTAGATAATATAACGATATTCTTTAGGTTATTTAGGATATAAAACAAGACTCTCTTATATATAGTATAGATTTAGAATTAGCTTTTTATTTTTTTAGTAAAGTACTATATAAGATATTAAATAGATATAAGAACGGTATATTAGTAGGTAGATATAGTAGTAGTAGGTATAAGTAGTATTCGATAAGGATCTAGGAGGAGAGGGAGGAAGGTAGGTAAGTTAGCCTAACGCTAAGCGCTAAGCCCTACCTAAGGCTTCGAGACCCTAGCTTTACTCGGCCTAGTTATATACTAATTACGTATAGCCTCTTTAGCCCTAATATACGCTTCCCTTCTAAAGGCCGCGCCCTCGTAGCCTTTTATATTCCTATCTCGACCTCTATTACTACTAAATTAGCAAATCTAATAACTGCTTAGTTCGCGCTAAATTAAACGCTTAACTACCTAATTATATAGCCTTATTAAACCTTACTTTCTTATATAATATCTAACTCCTACTACGCTATTATTGCTTATAATAAAGTAATATATAGCTACGAGAATTAAGGGCTATCGACTAATTATAGGACGAGCGCGTCTTCCCTACTATAATATATAGGCGTACGAGGTATTATAGTACTACCTCCGTTCTAAGTAATATTACCTGAGTTCTTTACGTCTACTCTAAAAGACCTAGTAATATTCGTATCCGAGGGCTTATTCCTATTGTTTCCGAGGGCTATTTCTATCTATTATTCGTAGTTTCGCTAGCCCTAATTAGTTAGGGTTAGCAGCCTTTAATTATTAATCTTCTAAAATATAGTTTGTCTAGTTTCTATAGATAAAGGCTATTATAAGTATAGTAGTTAAGGTTCGCCTTACGTTACGGAAACTTTTTTACCGATCCTATCGATCCTATCGATCCTAGCGATCGCGAGCGATCCTAAGCTATCCTAGAACGATAAATAGGTAACTTATAAAAGTTAGACTTTTGCCTAGTACTATACTAAAAATAAAACATTTTTATTATATATTACTAAGCCGTAAACCTTCTAGATAAAAAGATATAAAGGAAAGAAAATCACTTTTCTAGACATTTTACTTCTAATTTATCCTTTTTTCTAGTAGGTTTATAGCTTAGTTATATAGTAGAAAGGTACTCTATTTTTAGTATATTATTATAAAAAAATATAAAATTTATAGATTTTCTACGAAACTAAAGCTAGGGAACAGAAATAAGTGTTAGGGCTAAAGAGGCTATACGTAATTAGTATATAACTAGGCTAAGTAAAGCTAGGGTCTTAGTGCCTTAGGTAGGGCTTAGCGCTTAGCAATAGGCTAACTTGCCTACCTTCCTCCCTCTCCTCCTAGCTTCTTATCGAATACTACTCGTACCTACTACTACCCTATCTACCTACTAATATACCTTTCTTATATAGTATTCGATCTACCCTTTAAGGGTAGTAGCTAGATAGTCCTTATTTTAAGCTTTTAGCGGTATAGCTATAATAACTAATCTAACTATATTGCGCCCGAAGAACGGGACCTATACGTACTATTCTATCGAAACAACCGTACTAATTATTAAGTAAGGCCTTCTATACGGCCTATTATACTAAGTTAATTACACTAGACTAATACTCGCTAATTCCGCTATATCCGCACTATAGGGGCCTATAATACATTATTAGTATTACCCCTTATTATAATAGCCGGTTTATTACGAAGCAACAATAACCGTACTACCGCTAGCAGCGCTAGTAACGATAACGCTAGTAGTATAGTACCTACTAAAGCACCTACTAAAGTGCCTCCTACTAAAGAGCCTACTACTAGAGAGCCTACTATTAGGCCTATTAAAGAAGAACCTATAATTCTAGGTAACGACCTAGAATTGTCTGTCGACGATATTTTTAATAATATTATTAACCGTCGATATAGCTAACTAGCCTTTAGTCCCTAACTAGTAGCGAGACTTTAAGGAGCTACTTAAAACAGGCTTACTACCTTGCGCTAAGAACAATAGCTAAAGGATAATCTCCTCGAAATTCGTCGCCTATAAGAAGCCCTAGTAACTAATACTAAACTAATAGTAGGGCCTTCCTCTCTATCTATTTTAGTCTAAAAGAAGGATGCTAAACTTAAGGACTATACTGTATTTAATAGCTCTAGTCGGAAACAATATAACGACTATATCCGTAACTACGAGCTTAATTAGCGAAACGCGCTAAGGGCCCTTCTAGACGACTACTCGTTAGTCGTCTATACTATACAATATATTAATAGAGACCTAAAGCGTACCTAGGATAACTATTTCGACTCCCTTACTAATTAGACCGCTATTTAGTAGTAAGACTATAAGACTATTATACTAGACACCCTTAGAAACCCTATACTAAGGCAATAATACGCTTAGGACTAATACCTTCGAGCTAAACAAAAGACTAATTAATCGGCTCGCTTATTTAAGGCCTATTTAAAGACCCTTAAGGACGATTTGCTAGCTAAGACCGACTCTATCTAGATTTCCGAAATACGCCCTAAATTGCGATAGGAACTAGTCCTCGAATTAGACCGCCGCCGTATATTCGAATAGGCTAACCTAATACGCATTTAATTTATAGTCGAAGTAGAAATAGCTAAACGAGCTATTTAGCTTTAGTAACGGCTAGAATCGAGGATCCGACTAACTAGTACTAACCGTAGCAACCGTAGTAGCCGCGGCGGAGGAAACTAAGGTTCCTACTAGAATAATAATGCTAACAATAATAGTAACAACGACCGTAGGAGAAGCCGTAGCCGACGGCTATATAGAGGAGGCCGTAATAGGGGCCGTAGAAGGGGCTCGTATCCCTATAGTACTAATCGCTCGGCTAATAATAGCGGTAATAGCTATAGCAATCCCCTAACCGGACTAAAGTACTTTAATTGTAATAGTACTAGCTATCTACTAGGCTAATACGACAAACCTAAGGACTAGGCCCGAATCGACCGTACTACCGCTAAGCACCGAAAGCACCTTTTAGTAGCTAACGCTACCCCTATAGGCTAACCTTCGAAAAAAGAATAAGCGCCGTACTAACTATTAGCCTTATACGGCGTAAGACTATCGACATTATACTAGCTATAATACGCTCCTATCTTATATAGGATACGAAGGGTACTACCTATTAAACTAAGGTTATACTAGATCTAGGAAATTTAGTTAGTACCCTTATTAGCTATCGCCTAGCTAAGTAATTAGACCTTCGACAACTACCTAGGACTAACCTACTAACCCTTGCTTAGTTTAATAACGCTCGGCACTTAACCTATAGGGCCTACTATATTCCTATAGCCCTAAAGAACGACCTCGGAAATAAACGCCTACTAGACTTTACTACCTACGTAGTAGATATAGACAACCTATATAGGGGAGCTACTATTGTTATTAGCAACCCTATTCTTAAGTACTATACTATAGTTATAGACTTAGGCAGTTAATAATAGCGATTTAGAATCGCTAGGAGAGAGGATATTAAATATATCGATATTAGCGAGTATCCTAATAATATTAGGGTCCTATTTATTAGCAACCTAATACTAGCCTCTGCCTTAGCCGACCTAATAGTCGACCTATTAGGCGACGATAATAAGCCTATGCCCCCTAATAGTATAGACCCTAATTAGCTCGAGCGTATACTAGAGCCTATTCGAGAGACCTATATTAATATATTTAAACACTACTTAGCATCGACATTGCCTATATTTAAAGAGACAGACTATAAGATTAATATTATAGAGGGTAAAGAGGTTCCTTTTAGTCCCCTCTACAACCTTAGTAAACGAGAGCTCGCTATATTACGTAAGTACCTAGAGGAAAACCTAGCTAACGGTCGCATTCGGTATAGTAATAGCCCTACTAGTGTACTAATCCTATTTGTTCTAAAGAAGGATAGTAGCCTGCGTCTATATATTAATTACCGTAGGCTCAATTCTATTACTATTAAAGACCGCTATCTACTTCCGCTTATTAATAAGACCCTCGATCGCCTTTCTAGCGCTTACTACTATACTATACTAGATATTAAGGATACGTACTATCGTATCTATATTCGTAAGGGCGACGAATAGAAAACAGCCTTCTATACTCGCTATAGCTATTTCGAATACTTAGTTATACTATTCGGCTTAGCTAATGCCCCTACTATATTCTAGTCCTATATTAATCGGGCCTTATCCGGCCTACTAGACTACCTTTGTATAGTTTACCTAGATAACATCCTAGTTTATATATACTCCCCTAATATCGCGGAGTACTAGGCTATAGTCCGTAAGGTACTCGATCGCTTATAAGCCTATAGACTATATTACAAGCCTTCTAAATGCACCTTCGCCGCTAAGGAGGTAGCCTTCCTTAGCTTTATCGTATTAACTAATAGTGTTAAGGCTAATCCTAATCGGATTAAGACTATTACTAAATAGCCTATTCCTACGTCTATTAAGGAGCTTTAATTATTCCTAGGTTTTACTAACTTCTACCGTCGGTTTATTAAGGGTTATTCGAGGCATATAATACTACTAACTAAGCTTACTAAAACTAAGGCTAACCCGACTAGAGAATTCAAATAGACTAACAAGGTATAAGCCGCTTTTAACGGCTTAAAGCAACGCTTTACTAAAGTCCCCTTATTATACTATTTCGTACTAAGCAAACTAATCCGTATTAAGACTAACGCTTTATAGTTCGCTATATTAGCTATTATATCCTAACAATCGGACAAGGACTATTACTAGTACCTAATTGCCTTCTTTTCGAGAAAGATAATTAACGCTAAGCGTCGCTACGAGACCTACGAGCAAGAATTGCTAGCTATTGTCGAGGCCTTTAAGTATTAGAGGCACTACCTCGATAGGGCTTAATATATAATATAGGTCTATATAGACTATAACAACCTCCGTAGTATTACTAAGGCTACTAGGGTTATAGGCCGACAGGCTAGATAGGCCGTCTACCTCGCCGGGTTTAATTTTAATGTATTATATTAGCTAGGCGTAAGTAACCCTACCGATAGCCTATCGAGGCGACCTAATTACGATAGCGAGACCTAACACATTAATTCTTTATTTCTAACCTTATAGTATAAGATTGCTATAGCCCGTATTATTAATAAGCACGCGTAGGATAAGCGGCTTACCGGACTCCGCAACGGCTTAAAGTATATTAATACTCTTACTATATTAATAGTACGTATTAAGGCAAGGGCTAAGGACATAGATAGGAGAAGTTATAATAACTCCCTAGTCGATATCGCAATATATAGTAATAGCGATAGTACTGCTATAGTTAATCCGGCTACTAGTACTATTAGATATATATAATACGTACCTCGTTTAATAGCGAGGGTGCTATTAAATAACCTTGTAAATAGGGATAGTTAATCGTTTATAGATAAGCTATTACGTACTTAGTAGAGGGACGCCTTTGCTACTAAACGTATCGATAAGCTTATAAGTAGGCGAACGACTCGATCTAGTAAGAGTAACTAGTCGGTCGATAATAAAGGTTATTTAAAGTTTAAGGGCAGATACTATATCCCCGCTAAACATTCGATCCGATAAGAACTTCTTAAGCGACACTATAATAGTAAGCTTACCGGTTACTATAGTATAGAGAGGTCGCACGAGCTACTATCGCGTATATACTACTAGCTAAATAGTAAGCGGGATATAAAGGAATACGTTAATACATATACCGTATGCTAACGTATTAAGGCACTAAAGCATTAGCCTTTTAGCGAGTTATCCTTGTTGCTAATCCCCTACAAGCTATTTATAGAGCTTATAATAGATTTTATTGTAGGTCTTTCCCCTACTAAGCGAAGAGGAAGCAAAGACATCTTTAACGCTATTCTAGTCGTTATAGACTGGTTTACTAAGGGCGCTCGATACATCCCGGCGCGGAAAGATTAGACTGCTATTAATATAGTAGAAGCGCTATAGAACAATATCTTCTATACCTATTAGGGGACCCCTAAAGGGATAGTCTCTAACCGAGGCTCGATATTTATATCTTACTACTAGAGTAAGATATGCCTATAACTAAGACTTAAGCATCGCCTATCTATAGCATTCTATCTATAAACAGATAGCTAAACCGAGAGGCAAAATGCTACCCTATAGCAGTACCTACGTAGCTACATTAATAAAAACCCTAACGACTAGGTTAACCTCCTATAACTAGCTAAATTCGTGTATAATAATAGTGTCTACTTATTAACTAAGGTATCGCCGTATATAGCTATAATAGGCTAAAACGCTGCTTTACTATAAGATCTATTTACCTCGCTCGAGGCCGAGCGTAAGGAAAGGGAAGCGCGTTAAGCCCCTAAAACACTAGCGGCTATAGAGAGGGTTTAAAAGATGCGAGAAATTTACGCTATAGTAGCTAATAAACTAGTAAAGGCCTAGGCCTATTAGAAGGCCTACTATAACAAATACTATACGCTAATAACCTTTAAACAAGGCGATATAGTTATACTTAGTACGAAGAACCTCCGTATCCGCAAACACCTATTACCTAATAGCAAAACAAGGCCTAAGCTCGCACTAAGATATATTAGTCTATTCCGTATTCGAGAAGTTAAGGGCTCCTCCGTATAGGCCTATTAGTTATAGCTTCCTCCTTATTATACTATCTGTAATACCTTCTATATATCCCTCCTTAAGCTATATTACCTACGCGAGGGGGATAAAGCCCCTACTAAATACGAAGACATACTAGCGGATAGTAAAGAGCTATAGTCTATAGAACGTATTCTAAAGTACCGGACTAGGCAAGGCAAGAAGGAGTACCTGTTAAGATAGTAAGGCTATTTACCTAAATAGGACTTATAGGAGGCTAAAGACTCGTTTAAGGATATAACTAAGTTGTTAGATAAGTATTAGACTAGCGTAAAGAACACGAAGAAGGCTAAGAGCTTATAATGCCTATAATGTCGCCTAGGAATAATACTACCCCCGGGGTACTATTAGCTAACTAATTAGAAGCGGGCAATTGTTAGTAACGAAGGACAATAAGACTATACTACTATAGCGGACGCGTACTAAGTGTTAACGAGCGCGCTATAACTATCGACCGATCCCCTACCCTTTTAAGGAATCTACCTCTTTACTAGCGCATCCTATAAGACCCTCCTTTTAACGCCCTCTTTTATTCCTTCCTTCTATCGAGGCCTCGAGGCCTAGGCGATCGGCGAGGGCGGTACGTGTACGCGTAGAATAGTAATAATAATAATAACGATAGCGTCTCGTCTATACTAAAGGGCGGTACGGCTAGCGCGGCTATATTAGTAACGGTATTACGGAGTGTATTATTAGTAAAAGAAGGAGATTAGAAGCGAGGTAAAGTTAGCGCTAAGACGACTAGCGCTACTATTGTTAATATTACTTACTATTGTCGCTATACTTACGAAGGCAACCTTACCTATACTACGAGCCTAAGGTACCTTTAATTAAAACTTTAATTAAAGCTTTAAGCCTGTTAAAGGTTTAATTAAAACTTTGAAGCCGAGTTAAAACTTTAAGCCGCCTAAAAGATTAAGCGACTAATAGACTAACTAAGGGCAAAACTATAGAGCTAAGCTAGCCGGGGTCGATCTTGCGGATAATAGGTTACTCCTCGATCTATCTAATCCTTTAAGCGAGGCGAACCTCTACTACTATACTTATAATAGCCTTTACTTATAGAAACTAGACGAGCTATGTTTTTTAAAAGATAAGATAAGATTAACAATTAAAGGCTGCTAAACCTAACTAATTAGGGCTAGTAAAACTACGATAGTAAATAATAGTCCTCGTAATAATAAGAACAACCCTCGGAACGGATAAACCCTCGGAGCGGACATTTCTAGATCTTTTAAGAGTAGACGTAAAGAACTCGGACAACTTTACTTAGAACGGGGGCAGTGCTATAATACCCCGTATACCTACCTATTATAGTAGGGAAGGTGCGCTCGTATTGTAATTAGTTGCTAGCCTTTAATTTATATAGCTATATAGTACCTTAGTGTTACTATAGCCGTAGTAATAGCGTAGTTAGAGTTAGACATTGTATTGTATTAGAGGTAAGGTTTGATATAGTTATATAATTAGGTAGTTAAGTGTTTAATTTAGCGCGGGCTAAGCAGCTTATTAGACTTGCTAAGTTAGCGGCGATAGAGGTCGTAGAATATAGATAGGCTACGAGGGCGCGGCCTTTAGAAGGGAAGCGTATATTAGGGCTAAAGAGGCTATACGTAATTAGTATATAACTAGGCTAAGTGAAGCTAGGGTCTTAGTGCCTTAGGCAGGGCTTAGCGCTTAGCAATAGGCTAACTTGCCTACCTTCCTCCCTCTCCTCCTAGCTTCTTATCGAATACTACTCGTACCTACTACTACCCTATCTACCTACTAATATACCTTTCTTATAATAAGCAATATAGTATTTTAGCTTTTCTAAGTTATACTTTACTATTTTTAGAAATCTAAAAAATAGAACTTAAAGTTCTATATACTAATAAGAGTATTATAAATTTTTAGGTCTTAATACCTAGTAGTTATCTTAGAATCTAGAAAAGAATCTCGAGTGTTTCGAGTATACTTTTTTTCAAAGTTCTACTTATTAAGCGTCGGCTTTTAAAAGAAACCTTAACGAAATATCGGCTATATTTAACGAAACCTTAACGAAAAAAATTTAAATATCGGCTATATTTAACGAAACCTTAACGAAAAAAATTTATTTATAAAAAAAACCTACGAAACCGCTAAATTTAACCTATATAAGCGCGTAATACCCCGAAATACCTCGTAGTAGTAGAAGTATATAGAGTAGTAGTAGTCGGGCTTTAACTATAGGCTAACTTGTCCCGCGTCCTTTACGTTCCTTGCCCTCTAATTTCGGGACGGCCCGTCCCGAAATTCGCGATCCCGAGCGATCCTATCTAATAGGATCTTTAACGTACGATCCCGAGGATCCTAAGGATCCTAAGGATTCTAAGCGATTCTAAGCGATCCTATCGATAGGATCCTCGCGATTAGAAAAAAAGTTTTCGTAATATACTTAAAGGATCGGAAAGATCGAGGAGTAACTTATTATTTATAAGATCGACCCTAGCTAGCTTAGCTCTATATTTTTGCCCTTAGTAAGTCTATTAACTAATTAGTCCTTAAGCGGCTTTCTCTCTTTTTAACCTAACTCCCGATATAGTCGTTCTTTTAACTTAATTAGTATAGTAGGCTCTTAGCCTTAGGTACGTAGTATAGGTAAGGTTATTCCTATAGGTATAGTAATAATAGTAAGTAATAGTAATAATAGCGGCGCTAGTTATCTTAGTACTAACTTTAGCTTGCTTCTAGTTTTCTTCTTTAACTAATAATAATAATATCGTTAATACGACCGTATCGACTTCCGATATACCGCTAGCTCGTAGCGCGACGCTATTATTACTATTATTATCCGCGTGCGCGTATACCGTCCTTACTAGTCGCCTAGGCCTCGAGCTCTCGATAGAATAAAGGAATAAGAGGGGGACCTAAATATTAAGAGAAGGGCCTTATTACGTTAGTAAAAAGGTAGAATCCTTAAAAGAGAAGGTAATTAGTTAATACGTCGTAGCGCGCTTATTAACACTCGGTACGCGTTTACTATTATAGTATAGTCTTATTTTGCTAATAATTGCTTACTTCTAATTAGTTAGCTAATATTACCCTAGGGGTAGTATTAATCCTAGGTCTCTCTTAGTAATATTAGCGACATTATAAGTTCTTAGCCTTCTTCTTGTTTTTTATACTAGTCTAATACTTATCTAATAACTTAGTTATATCCTCGAAGGAACCTTTAGCTTCCTACGAGTCCTACTTAGGTAAATAGCCTTGCTATCTTAATAGGTACTCCTTCTTACCTTGCCTAGTTCGGTGCTTTAGGATACGTTCTATAGACTATAGTTCTTTACTATTAGCTAAGACTTCTTCTAACTTAGTAGGCGCTTTATCGCCTTCGCGCTAGTAGTATAGTTTAAGGAGGGACACGTAGTAAGGTATTATAGATAGTATAATAAGGAGTAAGCTATAACTAGTAAGCCTATATACCCCTAGCCTCTCGGATACAGAATAGGCTAATATATCTTAGTACGAGCTTAGGCCTTATTTTGCTATTAGGTAATAGGTGTTTATAGATACGGAGGTTCTTAATACTAAGTATAACTATATCGCCTTGCTTAAAGGTTATTAGTATATAGCGCTTATCGTAGTAGGTCTTTTAGTATTCTTAAGCCTTTGTTAGCTTCTTAGCTATCTTAGCGTAGATTTCTCGTATCTTCTAGATACGTTCTATTGCCGCTAGTATCTCTAGTACTTAACGCGCTTCCCTGTCCTTACGCTCGGCCTTAAGCGTTAGTAGGTCTTATAGTAAGGTAGCGCTTTAGCCTATTATAGCTATATATAGTAAAACCTTTGTTAATAAGTATACGCTATTATTATATACGAATTCTATAGGCTATAGGAGGTTAACCTAATCTTTAGGGTTCTTATTAATATAGCTACGTAGGTACTACTATAGCGTAGTATTCTGCCTCTCTATTTAACCGTTAGTCTATAGATAGAAGGCTATTAATAGCCGATGCTTTAGTCTTAGCTATAGGCATATCTCGCTCTAATAGTGCGATATTAGTATCGATCTACGATCGGATACAATCCCCTTAGGGGTTCCCTAATAGATATAGAAGATATTATTCTATAGCGCCTCTACTATATTAATAGTAGTCTAATCTTTCCGTACCGGGATATATCGAGCGCCTTTAGTAAATCGATCTACTATAATAAGGATAGTATTATATATATCCTTACTACCCCTACGCTTAGTAGGAGGAAGACCTATAATAAAGTCTATTATAAGCTCTACAAATAGCTTATTTAGAGCAGGAAGTAAAGACAACTCGCTAAATAGTAAGTGCTTTAGTGCTTTAATACGCTAGTATACTATATAGGTCTATACGTATTCTTTTATATACCGTTTACTATTTAGCTAGTAGTATATACGCGATAGTAGCTCGTACGACCTCTCTATACTATAGTAACTAGCAAGCTTACTATTATAGTGTCGCTTTAAAAGCTCTTACCTAATCGATTGTTTAGCGGGGATATAGTATCTACTATTAGCTAGTAACCGGCCCTACACCTATAGGCTAGTTTTAAGCCTATATAAGAGGCCTCCTTCTATAGAGTAGATAGATTATTAACCTCGTATAGCATATTGTTTATATTACACTTCTATAATACCTATATTGTAGGGCTCTAGTTATTAGCCTAAGCGACAGTCTCGTTATCCTATCTTGCTAAACATAGCTACCCGTATTACTATAGGTTATATTACCCTCGGTAGCCTATACTATTACTATAAGTAGTAGTAGTAGTGTTAGTTTCCGTCCTTTATTAGAGCCGAAGGTAGGGCTATCTCTTTATATCTAATAGGTTCGGGTATGTTAAAGGTAGTCTCTAGGTACGAATAGCTATAACCGAAGCGAGGGTACGATAAGAGCCTACGATACGGACGATACTAAAGTATCTTAAGGGGCCGTTACGACAAGTAGAGAAACCTCTTAACGAGGGCATCGCTTTAACCCCGAAAAGCTACAAACCCTTAGGACTGTTATAGCTTAGGGCCTAGTCTATAACTATAGCTAGCTTCTAAGGACTCGGCTCTAGGTCGAAGACCTATTTAGTACCGCTTACTCGAGATAAGCTACCGCCCGCCTAAGGAGGAGATAGATTAATTACCTATCGGCCTTACTTAGTTTGCTAAGACTATCTATACGATAGCAATTTCTAGATTATAGGTCGGATGCCTAGGCAGTTCCCCTATTAACCGGGTAGACTATTTCGGGATTCGCTGCCTCGTTCGGATAGTATTTAGCCTTCTACTAGAAAAAGAAGGTCCCCGCCCCCCCGCCTAGCTAAAGGAGATAACAATAGTTAGTAAAGTAGCTAGTTTCTAAGATCTAGGTATAAATAGAGATTATAGTTCCTTCCTCCGAGCGGCTTTTGTCTAAATTTACTAAATTAAAGCTCCTAGGGGTATCTAGGCGACCCCTAGGAGGCTAAACTCTAATACTACCCCGGGGGTAATATTAGAAGAAAACAGCCTAGTATACTATTTTCTCGTATAGCAACATCGAAACAAACTAAACCTATAATATATACTAAAAACACTTTCCTATAGCATTTCATTTCAACTACTTTATAATAATCGAATAAGCTCTAGCGAAAGCGAGTATTACGAATTAGCGGAATCTTCGGAATCTAATAACCTACCGGACCCTATTAACGAAGAAATTAGGCGACGACCAGTTATTATAAGCGCTATAGAACTAGGGGCTATCGAGCCTTCTACGCCCGAGGCCCTCTATAATGTCGTTATAAAGATAATTTAAGAGTAAACTAACCTTCTCTATTAGAATAGGCGTCGCCCGCTAGAGCCGGGAAGTAGTAGGAACCCTTTGTTTAAAGGGTAGAACGCTACGGCGTACGTAGAACGCTTTAAGGACAACTTAGCCGAGTACGGGCTCGAAGAGGAGTTAGACTAGTATAAGGTCCGGTCCCTTACGAGGACTACTATTACTAAGCTTTACCGAACCCTTAGAACCCTAGTTAGCTACCTAGAAAAGGACGACAAGTCTAATACCGACTAGGAGGTCTTTAAGCAGGCCTTTATAAGGGAGTATCGGGATCGCGATAGCCGTCGTATTAAAGGCAGTCGTACGTAGCTTAAGAACCTCTATATAGAGAGGCGCACCGAAGATAACGACCTAAAGGAGTACGTCCGCGAGTTTGTTAAGTTAGCGGACGGCATCGACTAGTAGGACCTTAAGAATTCTTAGAGAACGAGGCTACTCCTTAAAGGGTTGCCGTAGTCTACGGCTAAGCGTATCTTCCGTTGCTATAAGCTTAGCGAAGCTAATCCCGAGACCTTTAGGAAGTATAAAGAGGTCCTAGAGGCTATTAAGGACGATATTAATAGCTCCGCTAACGTAAAGAAGTTTATTTACGGCGAGGACCGGAATAACCTAGCCTAGGTAAGGAACGATACCTCGGGAACTAGAGGGCCTAAGTTTCTTCCTAAATCGTAAAGTAGTCCTAGTACCGTAACTCCTACTATTACTAAGCATTCTTAGGACGTTGCGGACTTGGCTAAATCCCTAGCCTAGCTCAACCTTAATACGAAAGCACTATAGCGAGTTAGGGAGGTCCTTAATACTAGTATACTAAAGGATATACTACTAGTCTACTAGGTCTCCGATCCGAACTACCCTAAGGCCCCTTTAGTTAACGTCTACGCTATACGGAAGATCTATTCTAACTTAGATAGCAAGTGCTAGATATGCGGCGGTTTTAAACATATTCAATTAGACTGCCCTATCTAGAAGGAACTTCTTAAGAGGAAGCTCGTTATATAAGTAAATAGTCGGTTCTACTATACCGATACCGGCGATAAGATTAACTTCGAGTAGGATCGCAGAGCTCCGAAGCTGCCTTAACTTAGGAGTCTTCTAGAGAAGAAGTATAGTAGCAAGATCGAGTTTAAGGATACTAGGAATAGTACCCTCGCCGCTATTACTAAACGAGAAACTTAGAAGGTTAGGGCAAAATAGGTTAAAGAGCGGAGTAGTAATAGTACTACTAAGCTTATTAAAGTTAACTTTATATCTTAGGACCCGGACGCAGTTACTAATATTTACGCGGTTACTAAGAATAGTATAGATGTCTACGCTACTATAAGGTCCTAAACTTAGTCGTCCTAAACCTAGTCCTAGGGTAAGGGTAAGAGCCCGTAGAACCCTACCCGCCCTAGTATAGTAGCCCCTACTAGGATACTTAAGAAGTAGGCAGCTAATAAGGCTAAGAAACAGCGAGAATTAGTCGCTAAGACTAAGACACTCTAGACAGCTAAAGACCGTATAACCCGAGCTAGTATAGCTACTCCGGAGGTACTAGAAACTCTAGATATCGATATAGAGGATGCTACTACCGACCTTAGTAGTACCCTAGGCCTAGCTAATCCGCCGGCCTACAAACGAAAGTTAGCCGACCTAAAGAGCTTTCGCTTTAATAGGTATATAAAGAAGTATAGCGCCGGGCCTACTAACTCTTACGATATAAAGGCAAATGCTCTCTTCTAGGCTTTATAGTTCCTAGACCTTAAGTCTAACGTATCTATAGGGGAGCTTCTAGTATACGGTTTGCCTACTAACCTGTTCTAGAGCCGGATTCCTAACGATACTACCTTTATAAAAGACCTTGTAGCCCTCCGACGTAAATAGGGGCGAGAGGACTATATCGATGTCTCTTCCCTATAGTTCCTTCCTAAATTTTTAGAGGCCTAGGAGTTAGTAGAAGGCAAATTAGTAACCTACGAGAGCTAGGAGACTATCGATAATGCTAACGAAGAGGGGATTAAGAAGATAGGCCGAGGGGATAATAATAATACCGACTCTGCTTCGGTTTTAGTTTCTATTAAGGCTGTCCGATTTACTAGCTAATAAATCGGTCGAGTAGGACCTCCTCGACCTAAGGAACTTTACTCTATCCCTAATAATATAGACCTTTCCGTAGTTACCCGTTCCTTTACCGTCGTTCCTGCTATCTATATTTAAGTTACTATCGGAAGCTATAGCTAGCAGTTACTAGCAATACTTAATAATAGTTTAGAGTTACTTATTATAAGTAAGCGCTAGGCTAAACAGCTCCGACTACTAATAAATAGAGATATTTCCCTTAGTATATAGGGAGTAAATAGGGAGGTTGCGCTAGTAGGTGCCTGCTATAATATTATAGTAGACGCTTTCGGTATATGCTTTTCCTTTACCTTCTAGATTGCCGCTAACCCAAACACGCTAATTATTCTAGGTCGACTATAGTCTCGTATAACCCGGGGTATCTAGCGTAACTACGACGATAGCTCCTAGGAAGGAACTATCGCTAACTAGAAGGGTAACCGAGTCGTATTTACTAGTTATATCGGAAACACTAGCTATAAGTCCTACGAGGATATCCTTACTACTTCTAAGCGCTCTTCGGGAAACGCTATAGCGCGGTTATAAGACCGGCAATCTACGCTATAAGTTAATATAGCTTAAATAGGTTATATCTAGAGGTACGCCGCTCCGTACGATAAGGCTAGTTTCTAGGCTTTATACTAAAGAGGCGAATGCTCGAAGCGATAGCGAGTATAACAACCCGGTAACGACAACCTAGTATACGAATCTCGGTAATAATGCTATCGTAGGCATCGCCGCCGGAAGCGGATCTACCCGAGCCCGAATCCGAACTAACTAATTAGAGCGCCGAGCTAATACTACCCTAGGGGTATTATTAGGAATCTAACGTTTTCGCCGGAATTATAAATTAGGATTACTAGCTATATACCTACCGACTTAAGGAGACTTCTAATAAAGTTTACGCGCTATTCTATTACGCTAATCTCCGGGCCTAACGTTAAAGAGAGAGGGCTCGAGTATTACGAGCGGTTAGTATATATACCCTATATAAGAGGGTAGCTAATAAGATTAAGCCTATAAAGGGTAGCGTATATATAACCGATAGGTCTAATCCTAGCGGAAATCCTAACTAGCGATAAAAGTGCCTTAACCGCGAAGCGATATTAATACCTAGGGATAGTCTATACGACTAGAGGTATATTACTAAAAAGTTCTCTACTATTCCTAGGGGATCGAGGCTAACGCCGGAGAGACTAGCGAATATTAAACCTAGCATCGAGCTTTCGGATCTTAAACTAGATTTGCTATACGAGCTTCTATACAACCGCGAAGCCGTATTAGTATATAACTTTACGTATCTAGGTAGGATCAACCCGGAGGTTGCCCCTCTATAGAGGATCCGAACGATCGAGTATAAGCCTTAGGCTTACCTAGGGTTTAAGCTAAACCTAAGCCTAAGAGGTATAGTTAAGGATATAATACGGCAGCGTATAAAGGCTAGTACCTTAGAGCCTTCCTATGCCTCGTATCGCAACCTATACTTCCTAGTTTAGAAAAAGATAGCTTCTAGGGAACTAAAGAAGTACCGTCTAATTAACGCTATATAAAAGTTTAACGTAGTTACGATTAGAGATACTAACCTCCCTCCGGAGACTAATAGGTTCTCGGAAGCTTTTACTAACTATATTATAGCCTTACTAGTTAATGTTTTCTTAGGCTACGACTAGATCCCTCTCTATCCGGATAGCCGCGACCTTACTAGTTTCGAGATACCTCTTAGGCTATATAGACAAACTACCCTTCTATAAGGGGCAACTAACTCCGTAGCCTAGTTCGTTCGTATTATAAACTAAGTCCTCGCGGCCTATATCTCCTATATAGCGATGCCTTTCCTTAACGATATCGGTATTAAGGGCCCTAAAACTAGGTATAATAATAAAGAAGTAGAGCCTAGTATCCGTAGGTTCTTTCTCGAATATATTTAGAACCTCGATAGTATCCTCTACGACCTAGAGCGAGCTAACCTAACGGTATATAGGGAGAAGCTTTAGCTCCTATATAAACGAATAAACATTATCGGGTTTGTAACTAATAAGAACAGCCGCTATCCTAATAATATACGGGTCCTAAAGATTGTATCCTAGCCCGACCCTACTTATTAGAAAGATATCCGGATCTAGCTTAGAGTAGTCTCCTACTTCCGTATCTAGGTCGAAAACTTTACGTTAGTATATAAGCCTCTATACGCCTTACTTAAGAAGAATATAGAATTTAAATAGACCTCCGTTTACTAAGCCGCTAAGGACAAGGTTACTAAGGCACTTATTAGCGCGCCTACGCTTACCTCTATTAACTACTCGGAAGGCGTAGGTCTACTAATTATTACTATCGACTCGAGCGGGGAAGGCTATAGCGAGATACTAATATAGTGTAATCGTAAGGAGCCCTCCTTACGTTACCCTATCCGGTACGAGTCCGGTCTATAGAAACCTATCGAGGCCCGATACGATACTAGCAAGCGAGAGTGCCTTAGTGTCTATAAGGCTCTTAAGAAGTTCCGACCTTAGCTTTTTAGAGTGTTCTTTCGCCTAGAAGTCGACGCTTAGACGCTAGTCTATTAACTTAACCGTATAGCCTCCGACCTATCTAACTCTACGATAGCTCGGTAGGTTACCTAGATCTATTTATTTAATTTCGACGTCTTCTATATTCCTAGTAAGAAGCATACTAGACCGGATAGCCTTTCTAGAAGGCCTACTATAGACGAAGACATCGCCGAGATAATAGAAGAAGAGGATGTCGACGCGGTTATTAACCGTACCTTCTTTACTACCTTCTATATTAACGCTATACCGGTAATTACTAGGTCTACTACCGACGACTAACCTAGTAACTAGCCTAACGAAGACCCTACTACTAACGGCGAGAACTAGGACGATACTAAGGCGGGCGAACTAGGTAGGGATAATATCCTTAATAGGGTCTACTCCGACGACTCCTATAATATCGCCTACTTCCTTACCTATACGAAGAGAGCTCCTAGTCTATTAAAGAGTTAATACCGTCGGGTTATTCGCTATTCTCGACGATTCCTAGTTAAAGATCGAATCCTTTAGCGATAAGCAATAGTTAATATACCTCTTATAAGAAGGGTATATTAGTAGGTAGATAGGGTAGTAGTAGGTACAAGTAGTATTCGATAAGGAGCTAGGAGGAGAGGGAGGAAGGTAGGAGAGTTAGCCTAACGCTAAGCGCTAAGCCCTACCTAAGGTATTAAGACCCTAGCTTTACTCGGCCTAGTTACATGCCAATTACGTATAGCCTCTTTAGCCCTAATACACGCTTCCCTTCTAAAGGCCGCGCCCTCGTAGCCGGTCTTTGTCCTAGTCTCAACCTCTATTGCTACTAACTTAGTAGGTCTAATAAGCTGCTTAGCCCGCGCTAAATTAAACACTTAACTACCTAATTATATAACTATATCAAACCTTACCTCTAACAATATAATATATAACTCTAACTGCGCTATCTCTATATATAATAAACTATAAAGTGATATATATCTATAAGAATTAAAGGCCTTCGACTAATTATAATACGAGCGCGTCTTCCCTACTATAATAGGTAGACGTACGAGGTATTGCAGCACTGCCTCTGTTCTAAGTAATGTCGTATCGAGTTCTTTGCGTCTACTCTTAAAAGACCTAGCAATGTCCGCTTCCGAGGGTTTGTCCGTTTCCGAGGGTTATTGTTCTTATTGTTCGTAGTTTCGCTAGCCCTAATTAGCTAGGTTTAGTAGCCTTTAAGTATCAATCTTATCTTATCTTTTTAAAAAACACAGCTCGTCTAGTTTCTATAGGTAAAGGCTATTATAAGTGCAGTAGTAGAGGTTCGCCTCGCTTAAAGGGTTAGATAGATCGAGGAGTAACCTATTGTCCGTAAGATCGACCCCGGCTAGCTTAGCTCTATAGTTTTGCCCTTAGTTAGTCTATTAGTCGCTCAATCTTTTAACTTAGTTAAAGTTTTAACTTAGCCTTAAAGTTTTTTAATTAAACCTTTAATAGGCTTAAAGCTTTTAATCAAAGTTTTAATTAAAGGTGCCTTAGGCTCGTAGTATAGGTAAGGTTATATCCGTAGGCGTAGCGACAATAGTAAGTAATGTTAACAATAGTAGCGCTAGTCGCCTTAGCGCTAACTTTACCTTCTTCTAATTTCCTTCTTTAACTAATAACAACTCGGCAATACCGTTACTAACATAGCCGCGCCGGCCGCGCCGTCCTTACCGATCGCCTAGGTCTCGAGGCCCCGATAGAATAAAGGAATAAAAGGGGGACCTATAAGGCGCGTTAGTAAAGAGGTAGAGTCCTTGAAAGAGTATACGATTAATTAATTAACGCGTCGTAGCGCGCCTAGTATAGTCTTATTGTCCTTTGTTACTAACACTTGCTTGTCTCTAATTAGTTAGCTTAATAGCACCCCGGGGGTAGCATTGTTCCTAGGCCTTTCTAGTAACATTATAGGCCCTTAGCCTTCTTCTTGTTCTTTACGCTAGTCTAATACTTATCTAATAACTTAGTTATGTCTTTAAAAGAGTCTTTAGCTTCCTACGAGTCCTATTTAGGTAAATAGCCTTACTATCTTAGTAGGTACTCCTTCTTGCCTTACCTAGTACGATGCTATAGGATACGTTCTATAGACTATAGCTCCTTACTATCCGCTAGTATGTCTTCGTATTCTATAGGGGCTTCATCCCCTTCGCGTAGGTAGTACAGCTTAAGGAGGGATACATAGAAGGTGTTATAGATAGTATAATAAGGTAGGAGCTATAACTAATAGGCCTATACGGAGGAGCCCTTAAGTTCTCGAATACGGAATAGGCTAATATATCTTAGTACGAGCTTAGGCCTTATTTTGCCGTTAGGTAATAGGTGCTTGCGGATGCGGAGGTTCTTAGTGCTTAGTATAACTATATCGCCTTGTTTAAAGGTTATCGGCGTATAGTACTTATCGTAGTAGGTCTTTTAGTACTCTTGAGCCTTTATTAACTTCTCGGCTATCTTAGTATAGATTTCTCGCATCTTCTAGACACGTTCTATTACCGCTAGTGTCTCTAGTACTTAACGCGCTTCCCTTTCCTTACGCTCGGCCTCGAGCGAGGTAAATAGATCTTATAGCAACGCGGCGTTTTAACCTATTATAGCTATGTATAGTAAAACCTTAGTTAATAAGTATACACTATTATTGTATACGAATTCTATAGGCTATAGGAGATTGACCTAATCCTTAGGATTCTCGTTAATATAACTATATAGGTACTGCTATAGGGTAGCATTCTGCCTCTCTGTTTAACCGTTAGTCTATAGATAGAAGGCTATTAATAGCCGATACTTTAGTCTTAGCTATAGGCATATTTCGCTCTAATAGTGCGATATGAATGTCGTGCCCCTATCGGAGACTATCCCCTTAGGGGTTCCCTAATAGGTATAGAAGATATTAGTCTATAGCGCCTCTACTATATTAATAGTAGTCTAATCCTTCCGCGCCGGGATGTATCGAGCGCCTTTAGTAAATCGATCTACTATAATAAGGATAGCATTATATATATCCTTACTATCCCTACGCTTAGTAGGAGGAAGGCCTATAATAAAGTCTATTATAAGCTTAGTAAATAGCTTCTTTAGAACAGGGAGTAAAGACAACTCGCTAAATAGTAAGTGCTTTAGTGCTTTAACTCGCTAGCATACTATATAGGTCTATATATACTCCTTTATATACCGCTTACTATTTAGCTAGTAGTATATACGCGATAGTAACTCGTGCGACCTCTCTATACTATAGTGACTAGCGAGCTTACTATTATAGTACCTCTTTAAAAGCTCTTGTCTAATCGATTGTTTAGTAGGGACATAGTATCTGCCCTTAAACTTTAAGTAACCTTTGTCGTCGATCGACTAATTGTTGTTACTCTTACCGGATCGAGTCGCCCGCCTACTTACAAGCTTATTAATGCGCTCGATAGCAAAGGCGTCCCTCTACTAAGTACGTAACAGCTTATCTATAAACGATTGACTATCCCCGTTTATAAGGTTATTTAATAGCACCCGTACTATCGAACGAGGTACGTATTATATATATCTAATAGTACTAGTAGCCGGATTAACTGCAACCTCTTCTATAGTGCTGTCGCTATAGATAGCAATATCTTTAATCGAGTCGTTATAGCTCGAGCGATCTACGTCCTTTTTAACGTATACTAGAAGAACGACAACTCCGCTATAGTATTTGTTACCGCCGCGGGGTCCGGAAGTCCGCTTATCCTACGCCTACCTTATAGCAAGGTCTATAGTAATCTTATACTATAGGGTTGGAAATAGAGAATTAATATGTTAGGTTTCGCTATCGTAATTAGGTCGCCTCGATAGGCTATTAGTAGGGTTACTTACGCCTAGCCGATATAATATATTAAAATCGAACCTAGCGAGGTAGACGGCCTATCTAGCCTATCGACCTATAACCCTAGTAACCTTCGTAATTCTACGGAGGTTGTTATAGTCCGTATAGACCTAAACAGGGTACTAAGCACTATCGAGATAATAGCGCTAGTACTTAAAGGCTTCTACGATTGCTAGGAGCTCTTACTTGTAGGTCTCGTACCGACGTTCTATATCGATTATCTTCTATAAAAAGAAGGCAATCGGGTGCTAATAGGTATTATTAGCCTGCTATAACATAATAGCTAATATAGCGAACTATAAAGCGTTAGTTTTAATTCGGATCTGCTTACTTAGTACGAAATAGTGCAATAAGGGGACATTAGTAAAGCGTTGCTTTAGGCCGTTAAAAGCGGCTTATACTCTATTAGTCTATTTGAACTCTCTAGTTAGGTTGGCCTTGGTTTTAGTAAGCTTAGTTAGGGGTATTACATGCCGTAAATAGCCCTTAATAAACCGACGGTAGAAGTTAGTAAAACCTAGGAATAATTAAAGCTCTTTAATAGACGTAGGAACGGGCTATTTAGTAATTGTTTTAATCCGGTTAGGATTAGCCTTAATACCCTCGGTTGAAATAAGAAATCTAAGGAATAACACCTCCTTAGAAGTAAAGGTGTATTTAGAAGGTTTGTAATATAGTCTATAGGCTCGTAGGCGGTCGAGGACCTTACGTACTACGGCCTAGTGTTCTATAATATTAGGTAAATATATATAAACTAGGATGTTATCTAGGTAGACTATATAGAGATAGTCTAATAGACCCGAAAGGGCCCGATTAATGTAGGACTAGAATGTTGTAGGGGTATTAGCTAAGCCGAATAGTATAACTAAGTATTCGAAATAGCTATAGCGAGTATAGAAGGCTGTTTTCTATTCGTCGCCCTTACGAATATAGATACGATAGTACGTATCCTTAATATCTAGTATAGTGTAGTAGTAAGCGCTAGAAAGGCGATCGAGGGTCTTATTAATAAGCGGAAGTAGACAGCGGTCTTTAATAGTAATAGTATTAAGTCTACGGTAATCGACGTATAACCGTAGGCTACTATCCTTCTTTAGAACAAACAGGATTGGTGCACTAGCAGGGCTATTACTATACCGAATGCGACCGTTAGCTAGGTTTTCCTCTAGGTACTTACGTAATATAGCGAGCTCTCGTTTACTAAGGTTGTAGAGGGGACTAAAAGGAACCTCTTTGCCCTCTATAATATTAATCTTATAATCTGTCTCCTTAAACATAGGCAATGTCGATGCCAAGTAGTATTTAAATACATTAATATAAGTCTCTCGAATAGGCTCTAGTATGCGTTCGAGCTAATTAGAGTCTATGCCGTTAGGGGGCATAGGTTCTTCGTTATCCCTACCGAGCAGGTCGGTAGTCGGATTAGCTAGGGTTAGGTTGCTAATAAATAGGACCCTAATATCGTTAGGGCACTCGCTAATATTAATGTGTTTAATGTCCTCTTTCCTAGCGATTCTAAATCGCTACTATTAGCTGCCTAGGTCTATAACTATAGCGTAGTACTTAAGAACAGGGTTGCTAATAACAATATCGGATAGGAGGCTGTCTATGTCTACCGCGTAGGTAGTAAAGTTTAGTAGGCGTTCATTTCCGAGGTCGTCTTTTAGAACTATAGGAACATAGTAGGCTCTATAGGTTAAGTGCCGAGCGTTATTAAACTAAGCAAGGGTTAGTAGGTTAGTCTTCGGCAGTTGTCGAAGGTCTAATTGCTTAGCTAGGTAATAGCTAATAAGGGCGCTAACTGAATTTCCGGGGTCTAGTATAACCTTTGCCTTATAGTTAGTATCGGGCCTAGATATAAGATAGGTACGTATAATAGCTAGTATAATGTCGATAGTCTTACGCCGTATAAGGCTAATAGTTAGTACGGCGCTTACTCTTTTTTCGACTAATTAAAAGAGCCGACTAGGGTAGCATTAGCGGCTAAAAGATGTTTCCTATGCTCGGCGGAAGTACGGTTAATTCGGGCCTAGTCCTTAGGTTTGTCGCATTAGCCTAGTAGATAGCTAGTGCTATTACAATTAAAGCACTTCAATCCGGTTAGTAGACTACCGTAGCTATTGTTACTATTATTAGCCGAGCGGTTAGTATTATAGGGATACGAGCCCCTTCTACGGCCCCTATCGCGGCCTCCTCTATATAGCCGGCGGCTACGGCCTCTTCTACGGTCGTTGTTACTGTTCCTACTGTTAGCGTTGTTGTCCTAGTAGGAACCTTAGTTTCCTCCGCGGCTACGGTTGCTACGGTTAGTACTAGTTAGTCGGATCCTTAATTCTAGTCGTTATTAGAGCTAAATAGCCCGTTCGGCTGTTTCTACTTCGACTATGAATTGAATACGTATTAGATTAGCTTGTTCGAATACACGGCGACGGTCTAATTCGAGGATAAGCTCCTATCGCAATTTAGGGCGTATTTCGGAAATCTAGATAGAGTCGGTCTTAGCTAGCAAATCATCCTCGAGGGTCTTTAAATAGGCCTTAAATAAGCGAGCCGATTAATTAGTCTTTTGTTTAGCTCGAAGGTATTAGTCCTAAGCGTATTGTTGCCTTAGTATAGGGTTTCTAAGGGTGTCTAGTATAATAGTCTTATAGTCTTGCTACTAAATAGCGGTCTAATTAGTAAGGGAGTCGAAATAGTTATCCTAGGTACGCTTTAGGTCGCTATTAATATACTGTATCGCGTAGATAACTAGTAAATAGTTATCTAGAAGAGCCCTCGGCGCATTTCGTTAGTTAAGCTTACAATCGCGTATATAATTATTGTATTGTTTACGACTAGAGCCGTTAAATACGGTATAGTCCTTAAGCTTAGTATCCTTCTTTTAGATAGGGACGGGTAGTAAGGAAGGCCCTACTATCGGCTTAGTATTAGTTATTAGGGCTTCCTATAGACGGCGAATCTCGAGGAGATTATCCTTTAGCTATTGTTCTTAACGCAAGGCAGTAAGCCTGTTTTAGGTAGCTTCCTAAAGTCTCGCTACTAGTTAGGGACTAAAGGCTAGCTAGCTATATCGACGGTTAACAATATTGTTAAGAATGTCGTCGATAGGCAATTCTAGGTCGTTACCTAGAACTATAGGTTCTTTTTTAGTAGGTCCTATAGTAGGCTCTTCGGTAGGAGGCACTTTAGTAGATGCTCTAGTAGGTACTTTAGTAGGCACTATACTACTAGCATTGTCGTTGCTAGCGCTGCTAGCGGCAGCACGGTTGTTGTTTCGTAATAAGCCGGCTATTATAATAGGGGGTAACACTAATAATATATTGTTAGCCTCTAAGATACGGATATAGCGGAATTAGTAGGTATTAGTCTAGTGCGATTAACTTAGTATAATAGGCCGTATAGAAGGCCTTACTTAATAATTAGTACGGTTGTTTCGATAGAATAGTACGTATAGGTCCCGTTCTTAGGGCGCAATATAGTTAGATTAGTCTTGTTCGTAGCTATACCGCTAAAAGCTTGAAATAAGGACTATCTAGCTACTACCCTTAAAGGGTAGATCGAATACTATATAAGAAGGGTATGTTAGTAGGTAGATAGGGTAGTAGTAGGTATAAGTAGTATTCGATAAGGAGCTAGGAGGAGAGGGAGGAAGGTAGGAGAGTTAGCCTAACGCTAAGCGCTAAGCCTTACCTAAGGTATTAAGACCCTAGCTTTACTCGGCCTAGTTATATACTAATTACGTATAGCCTCTTTAGCCCTAATACCTCTCTAGCGTATTATTAACGATCTAGTAGCCCGATAAGAAATCCTTCGCTCTGTTTATAATAAGCTCGGCTACCGGGCGGCGGAGGGCACCTTTAATATCCTTCGTCGACGCTACTAGTAGGACGGCGTATAGGCTAATGTCTCTCGCTACTATAAGAGCTGTCCTAAGTGCAACTTTAGAAATAGCTACCGGCGTCTAGGAGAGCTACGTATCCCTACTACCTAGTTAGTTAGGGAGCGGTAGTATAGTAATAGGGTCTATCTTAGCCGTAATAATAGCCTATATATTATTCGAGAGGGTCTTTCTCGATAGCCGGAGGCCTATTATTTCTACAAAGGTTGCGGTGCTATTAATGCCCGTAATATAGCTACCTTCTTGTTTAAGGATCTGTTTTACCGCTAGGGAACACCTTACGAGGTTATCTTAGATAACGCTACGAACAATATAGCTAAGGAGGTTTAAGCGCTACTTATTTCGTATAGGGCGAAGAACGTTCGTATCTCCCTATACTATCCCTAGTCGAATGCTATTATTAAGCGCGGCTATCGGTCGTTAATTAATACCCTATCTAAGATAACTAATAGTAGCGATAGATTAGGTCCTATTTCTACCTACGTCCTAGCCCTTCTCTAGGCGGACCGAACTACTATTGTCGATACGACTAGACTTATACTAGCTAAACTTATAATTAGGAGGGACGCCGTTCTTCCTATTAAATTGTCCTATCGCACGTACGGCGTTTACGATTAGGGGTCTATTCGTACTAGGGTAGACCTTCTTACCCTACGGGCTAAGGCTCTTAAGGATATAACTACGACTTCTTAAGAGGGTCTTACTCGACAACGTCGGCTTCGGGAAGAGGCTAAGCAGTATTTTAATAACTATAATGCTATTAATTAGGAGCCTCTAAAGGTTAGCGATATAGTCCTTCTATACCGGTCCGAACTAGAGTATAGTTACTTCTATAAGCTAGCCTTTAAGTAGAAGGGTCCTTATAGAGTAAAGGAGGTCCTTTACTCGGGTTCCGTATACCTTCTTTAGGAGCTAGATAGTGCTACCTTAAAGCACTCTTACCCTCGGGCTAATCTAAAGAAGATCGTTAAGTTACGTAAACCTGCCCGCCCTCCGCCGACCGAGAAGGAAGTTAGTGCCTCTATAGACCCTCTACCGTCCTTAGATGCCTATCGGGAGGAGGATCCTGCCGCTATTATAGATCCCGTTCTGCCTAACAACTATGCCTATCCTTAGATTCGTCTTAGTAAGCTATTAGGAATAACTTAAGAATAAAGGGAGGGTTATATATAGATTAACTATATATAGAGCGTTTCCGATGTTAATTCCGATTCTAATAGTAAACTAGACTTCTAGCTATCTAACTCTAACTCCGAGGAACCTAACTAGTCTAGCGATAAAGACCGCCTAGAATTATAGCTAGACGACCCCGAGACTAAATAATTGCTTGCTCTTCCTTGCCTCTATCTGCCTCTACTACGTTACTTCCTTGCTCTTATTAATCGTTCTCCGCGCTATTAATATAGTACCGCCCTATATCTTTAGTCCTTACCTACTATCCGTTCCTACTAATGTTTATACTCTCGTTTGTTGCTTTTAGTTTATCTTATTATTGTCCTTTGCTTTGCCTTTACTTTCGATTAATATTGCTATAACTTTATTCCTTTACTCTTATTTCCTTAGATAGAACTGTACGAGGCGTATTTTCCTAATAATACCCCGGGGGTAGTATTAGGAAAATAGCCGAACCTAACCCTCTACCCTTCTAGGACTACTTCTCTCTAGGTTCCTAGACTCTAGCAACTACCCTTAAGTAGCAACGATAACAAGGTACTCTACTAGAGATTATTCCTACCCTAATTAGCATTAGTTACGTAGGATACTAAGAAAGGGAGGATCCCTCTCCCTTCCTAGCTCTTAGATAGACGTAGCAACCTAGGCCTATAGCCTCTAAGAATAGGGACCTTAGGCCGCTAAGCTTAGTATCTAGAAGAAAGAAGAACGTACGGGCTACGTTTATATGCCTGCTGCTATAAAAGGTAATACTATATCTATAACGATAGTGCTATAGGCTAATATAAGCTGCGCTAGGCCTAGGCGATTTGCTCCTAGTTGCCGAGCATCTCTAGAGAAAAGCTAATACTACCCCGGGGGTATTATTAGTCCCGCTAGCCTTACTACTATAGATTGCTACTAGGTACTCGAACTAACTAGTTACATTTCGAGTGCGCGGGAATCTACGAAAGCTAGAGGTTAACAAAGGCGCGTAGTCGCTACTAGCAATTAGCTAGATCGATTGTTAAACTTTAGCTACTCTACTAATAAAGGAGTCTCGTATATAGCTTTACTTTTTAGGGTCTATATATAATCGTTATCCGTTTGCTTTACTAGAATATACGGACTACGCTACCTTTGTACCCTATTTAAGGCGAGCCTTCTAAGCTCTTTCTTCTACTCGAATACTAACTAACTTACTACCGCCTATCCCTCTCCCTCCTTCTATCTAAACCCTTTAATTATTATTAATAAGCTACGAACGTTTTTGCAAGCTCGTTACTAACTCCTTTCCGCTCCGGTCGACTAAGATATCTTCCGGCGCCCTAAATCCGCTAGGTGCTAGTAGTAGTAGTAACCTACGAGCCCTAAACCTAGGCGTACTAGTCCCGATCGAAGCCCCCTCTAATAGCGCCTTAGCTACTATAACTAGTCTCGAGCATTGCTTCTAGATCGTTACTGCCCTTAAAGACCCTTAAGAGAAGATCTAGAACGCTCGCACCCTACTACGCGTTATTAATAGGAATATTAAGAAGGCTACTATCTTAGTTGCGTACGGTATAAACAACTTGCGTTAGTCTATCGGTAAGCGTATCTTTAAGCGCGAGGTCCTTAACGATATAGATATCGAACAAGCCTTTCCTATCGTCTATAGCCTCGAGATAGCCGGTACCTAGATTCGCTTACGCTTTAAGACCCTCGACTAGGCCTTCGAATATTAGGGAGGACTAAGTAGTCTTCCTAAGAGCCTTATTAACTTCGCCTATAGTAGATAAGAGCGTACTAAGTAGGTCTCTTCGTTCGTTAATAAGTACAAGGTCCGTCGTTAAGGCGCCGAGTACCTTTCCCGTACTATAATCTATCGTATATCTACCGCTAGTAAGAAGGTAGGTAAGCAGTTACTTAACTTGTCCTTTACGCTTAACGACTTTACGATATCCTACTAGAAGCGGTACTACGATACAATTGTCTAGATCGATCTTAATATATAGACAACTAAGGATCTACTAAAAGAGAAGGGCTATCGTATTAATAGTATAGGTTTTGTTATTAAAGGTTAAGAGGCTCCTATCGTTAATGTCCTTAAACGTAAGGCTCTTCGCCTAGAAATAGAGGCCGATACGGCTACTAGTCTCGCGCTCGCTATAGAGATATAGGCTTAAGACCGTCGCTCGACCCGCAACTATAAGGTCCCTTAGGAAGTTAAGGACGAGCGCGCTAAGGCCGAAGCAGCGCGTAAGAAGGCATTACATACTCGCTAGGCCCTCCGTAAGGCTACTAAGAAGTATAGCGCCCCTTCTAGGACTAACTATAGTACTAACTATAGTAACTCGGATATTAATATACTAGATACACTACTAGAAGATATCTCCTCTAAAGGCTCCTTTAGCGAGCGTAGAGATAGAGGGCTCTCGCCGATCCTATTAACTAAGAATATCTATAGTTCTTATAAGGGCGACTCTATTACGTATCTTATTACTAAGATCGATATAGTTCCTAAAGCCGATATAGGCAAAGCTCCTACCGCCCTATCTATCTATTAATAGCTCGACGACCTTAGTAAGCTAGGAGAAGAGCCGTTCTCTATATATACTAACTATATTAAGAAGGCCGCTAAGGTCTGTAGTCTCTATACTAGTGCTAAGGCGATTGTCCTCGTCGGTCGCCTATTAAAGATTAGTCGCGAGGTTCCTAATTAAGACGCCTTCGCTACCCTTAAGGCTAATTAGGCCTATACTAACTAGTTTCCTAGACGCCCTATTACCGCCCCGATATCTCTAGGACTCTACGCGTTCAACCCTACTAGTACTATTACTCGCGCCCTTACGCTAACGGATCGCTAGAGCAAGTTCGTTACTAGTATTCTTAGCTAAGGTACCTCCTTCGATCGCTTTCGCTAGACTAGTAATGCTGTCTTCCCTTAAGTCTTTAGTTAGTTATAAGAGCCTCGTAGAGTATATCTTCCTTTCCTTATTAACCTAATATAGGAAGAGTTTAAGATATACCTTTAGTATATGCGTAATATGCCTAAGTCTAAGCAGGAAGGCCGTAATGCCCTTTAAACTTATAGTATAAGCAACTAAATCGTCCGCTAGCACCCTGCCCTGTAGCTCCTAGCTGTCGCCCTTCGACCTAATTACGTATACGAGCTTATCTCCGTCCCTAAGCCTACTAAGTTCTTTAAGGTTAGCGGTACTTACGAGAACTGTCCTTCTAAGGAGTCTACTTGTCTCGGATAAGATATAGTTAAGCTCGTAGCTAGCGAGGGTGCTAGTTACCTACGTATTAAGGTCTGTCTTATATCTAAGGATAAGACTAGCTACTTTACTATTATCGAAGGTATATATTAGCCCGAGGTCTTTACGAACTAGGTTAAGAAGCTTAAGGCTCGTAGCCTAGTCCCGCTAAGCAAGATCGGCAAGCTTACTAACAAGTACCTTACCGGCGACGACCTCGACTATATATTCGATAGTTAGCCTAATAGTAAGGGGCGTAAGGCGGAGTGGATCCTTAACCCTCTAAAGGAATATAAAGTCTCTATTTAGATACTATACCTACTATATAGTAATCTAAAGACTAAGAGCAACCGTATATTAATTAACCTAGGCTATTCTCGCGTTATCGACGGCACTAAGATTGAGGGTTACGACAACTTAACCGTCGCTAAGGTTGCTAAGGCGTACCGCAATCTAACCGCCCTTCTAGGTTCGAACACCTTCGTACCGTTCCCCTTCCCTACCGCTATCTTAGTCGAAGGCCTTAGTTATATCTCCGACGCCCTAGTTAGTAGGATTCCTTAGTTAAGTTACATTATTTAGAACGAAGTTAAATAGATCCTCTAGCTTAATAACGAGGGACTTAAGGAATATCTATACAATTAGGAGAATGCTACGACGGAAAAGGCTACTAACCTCCTCGTTAATTAAGCTTTCTACGAGAGATAGTACTTCGGTACTAATAGCTTTAATATATACGGAGGAGATTTCGAGAGCCGACTAGTAGATAAGGTTATTGCTAGTAAGGATTACAGCGCATTAAAGCAATAGTAGGTCTATATAGTATTGCTTAGGAAGTTGTTTTTATATAATTATAGTATCTAGGATTAATACTACCCCGGGGGTGTTATTACGGAGTTCTAAAAATAGCCTTAGCTAAGAACGCTAAGGATGTATATATATTTGTTTTAAGCGCGTAATATAAAGCGTATCTAGTTAGATACGAAGAAAGGGAGGGATATTAGCTAGTAACCGGCCCTACACCTATAGGCTAGTTTTAAGCCTATATAAGAGGCCTCCTTCTATAGAGTAGACAGATTATTAACCTCGTACAGTATATTGTTTATATTACACTTCTATAATGCCTATATTACAGGGCTCTAGTTATTAGCCTAAGCGATAGTCTCGTTATCCTATCCTACTAAATATAGCTACCCGTATTGCTATAGGTTATATTACCCTCGGTAGCCTATACTATTACTACAAGTAGTAGTAGTAGTATTGGTTTCCGTCCTTTACTACCCTTAAACTTTAAGTAACCCTTATTATTAATCGACTAGTTACTCTTACTAGATCGAGTCGTTTGTCTACTTATAAGCTTATTAATACGTTTAGTAGCAAAGGCGTCCCTCTACTAAGTATATAATAGCTTATCTATAAACGATTAACTATCCCTATTTATAAGGTTATTTAATAGTACCCTTACTATCGAACGAGGTACGTATTACATATATCTAACAGTACTAGTAGCCGGAACAACTATAACCTCTTCTATAGTACTATCGCTATATAGGCTATTACTATAGATAGCAATGTCTTTAATCGAGCTATTATAGCTTAAGCGATCTACGTCCTTTCTAACGCATACTAGAAGAACGACAACTCCGCTATAGTATTTATTACTACTACGGGGTCTAGAAGTCCGCTTATCCTACGCTTACTTATTAATAATATAGGCTATAGTAATCTTATACTATAGGGTTAGAAACAATAAATTAATATACTAAGTCCCGCTATCGTAATTAGGTCGCCTTAATAGGCTATTAGTAGGGTTACTTACGCCTAGCTAATATAATATATTAAAATTAAACCTAGTAAGGTAGACGGCCTATCTAGCCTATCGACCTATAACTCTTATAACCTTAGTAAGACTACGCAGGTTGTTATAGTCTATATAGACCTAAATAGTGTACTAAGCACTATCGAGATAGTAGCGCTAATACTTAAAGGCTTCTACGATTGCTAAGAGCTCTTACTTATAGGTCTCGTATCGACGCTCTATATTAATTATCTTTCGTAAAAAGAAGGCAATCGGGTCCTAATAGATATTATTAGCCTACTATAATATAATAGCTAATATAGCAAACTATAAAGCGTTAGTCTTAATTCGGATCTATTTGCTTAGTATAAAATAGTATAATAAGGGGACTTTAGTAAAGCGTTGCTTTAGACTATTAAAAGCGGCTTATGTTTTGTTAGTCTATTTAAACTCTCTAGAAGGGTTAGCCTTAGTCTTAGTAAGCTTAGTTAGTAGTATTATATACCTCGAATAGCCCTTAATAAATCGGCGGTAAAAGTTAGTAAAACCTAGGAATAATTAAAGCTCCTTAATGTTAGTAGGGGTTAGCTATTTAGTAATTGTTTTAGTCCGATTAGGATTAGCCTTAATACTATTATTTAATACGAGGAAGCTAAGGAAGGCTACCTCTTTAGTAGTAAATATTACGCAAGGGACGATTAGTAGGTTAGTAAAGGTATAGTATTAAGGAAGTATCTACGGTCCTATAGAAGTATATATAGGCCCGGCGTTCTATGCCTGCCGTAATAGTATCCCTATCCGATAGAACGAAAGCTAGCGTACTAAGATAGCTATGCCTATACTCCTTCCTAGCTTCCGTTTTCCTTGCCTAATATGTCTCGTATAGCTTATGCCTTTTTATAATAGTACCCCCGTCTAATAGAACGAAAGCTAGCGTACTAAGATAGGGGTACCTATACTCCTTCCTAGCTTCTATTTTCCTTACCTAATATGTCTTGTATAGCTTATGCCTTTTTATATATATTAGGGTATCTCTACCTCCGTTCTTTAGTCTAAATCTACGAGCTCGGCGCGCGTTTTATTATCTCTACCTCTATTCCTTAGTCTAAATCTACGAGCTCGGCGCGCGTCTTCTTAGTAGCCGATTTTAGTATAGCCTTAGTATTAGAGCTAGTTATAAAGTTTACTAACTAGCGTCGTCTCTTCTAGTTAGATATCTCGCCGATACTAGTACTAGCCTACTTGCGCTTTACTCCGCCGCTCTTATCTTATATCTTCCGTACGCCGACGTACTATACTTGCTTTAGCGTCTTAGGTATAGGTATAGAGGCGGGTACCGAGGCTAGTAGGGATAAGGCGCATATATATACGAAGAGTTAGCTTATTTAGATTCGAGGTAGCTTCTTCTTATCCTTACCTATTAGTAGGGAGGAGGCCTTACCTTTGCCTTTAGAGGCTAGGGCGAGGATGCTAGCGCTAGCGGCGCTATACCGAGACTTAGTCTTACGCTTCTCCGATAGTTATAGCGTAGCCGGCGTTTGTACTACTTCGACGGCGGCTACGGTACTAACGAGGGTCTTAGACTTAATAGCTATAGCGAGCTCGTCCGGTAGGTAGAGATATAGGTTAGCGCGTTACTCGTCGCTAAGTAACTAGTATCGTTCTATAATACCTATACGCCCTAGTCCGCGGTATAGTTTTACTAGATCTACGTCCTCTATATTATAATCGTACTCGATATCCTCTAGTAGTAGGCCCTTCTTATTACGTATAGCAACCTAATTGCGGTCTATACGTAGTATACGGCCTATTTGTAGTTAAAGATAGGCTATACGTAGGAAATAGTCGAGCGCGATATCTGTTAGCGTACCGTCCTTATTAGTCGTATTATAGGTCTATATATTTTTAAAGGCGTAGTCTAGGATTGCTATAATATCGATCTCCGTTAGCTATTCTACCGTAGCGGCCTTAAAGGTAAGGTAAGATAGGGAAATAATTTAGAGCTACTTCTTATATAGGTCGTAGTTTAGGTCCTTATAGTACTTTCGCTAGCGCGCTTGCTATTAGCGTAACGAGGTAATTAGCTTAGTCTCGCCCTCGATATCTAGAGGCATTATAGTCGTAATCGTTACCTAGTTGCTCGCGTTATCGATATACGTCTAAGTAACCTAATCTAGGGCCTTATAGCGGAAGGTACCGCTACCTATAACTATAGTACGATACGTAATAGTAGTAATCTTATATATACCGTCCGGGTGCTACTCGTAGTATAGGTATAGCGGACTAATTAGCTTACGCTTAGAGCGTAGATATCCTTAAGCTTCGATAGAGTACGTATACTACTTTCCTAGGTCCTTTAAGCCGATATTTATATCGTTAACTATATAGTATATTATTCCTAATTTAAAGTTAGATAAGCGGATACCTATCGGTAGTATATAATCTAGTATCTTAAACCCTAGCGTATTATATATTAGTACCGCTATATTAGCTTAGTACTAAGACTCTAACTAGTCTTCTATACTAGTATACTATATACCCGAATACTAGAAGTTCTTATCCTTATCTATATTAACCGCTCTACGGCGCTACTTCTTCTTATCTATAATAGCTAGGGCGTCCTTCTAGTCGTCGTCCTCGTCCTAATCTCTAGCTTTATCCTTATCTATCTTAGCTACTCTAGCTACTCTACGGCGCTACTTCTTCTCCTTTAGGGCGTCCTTATTATCGACGTCCTCCTCTTAGCCTTCGTCTATAGCGTCGTCGATAGTAGGTACGTCGCTAGCGTCCTTAATCTAGTCCTCGGCTTATATAGAGTCTTAAACGTTCGCGTCGTTAGCGTCGGCTTATATAGACTCTTAATCGTCCTTAGCGTCGGCGTTACTAGTAGGCTCGGCGTTATTAGAGAGCTCGTCTAATATCTTATTTATATAGTTAGTAGCTAGGGGGTCGGCGTCGTACTCTACTACTATATATATCTATAGTAGCGTATAGAGTAATAGGGCTAGTCCTACGACTAGCGGGCCTCTATAGTATCCCTAGACGCAGTCGAATATAGCTTAGAGCCTACTACGTAGGTCTATACTAGGTACTAGTATAGAGTAAAAGTCGCTAATAAATTCCTTAAAGTACTTGTTTATATAAGCTGTCTTATATACTAAGCTAAGGAATTAGTGCTTATATACTAGTTAGAGCGTAATTTAGCCTACGCGGGCTAACTTGTCTATTGTTATAAAACGCTCGATAGCGTTATTATTCTCCTTTATAGCGGCCTTAATAGCGTTTACTATTATTATATAAAAGAGGGCGGCGGTACGCTAGCGGGCGCCTAATAATTTTACTACGTCTCGAATATCTCTATTTATATCGACGCTATCTAGGATAGGATATCGCTATAGCTTACCGTTATTCTAATCGCTATACTATAAGTCGTCGCTATTATTAGCGTTTTCGTATACTAGAGAGTCGTCGCTATTACGAGAGTTTTTACGTACTAGAGAGTCGTCGCTATTATAAGAGTTTTCGCGTACTAGGGAGTCGTAGTTAGTAGGGGCTAGGGTATCGTCGTACTCGTTCTCTTTACTATATACTTACTCGAACGTTCCGGCCTTAGGGTCGTTCGCTACGATATACTATCCTAGATTATACTTGTTATTAAAGTAGGTAGTTTCTATTATATAGATCTTCGCCTCTAATCTATCTTTCGAGGTTAGGATAAACGCGTCGCCTACTTTAGTAAGGTTTATACTAACGTTAGCTTCTAGTACCTCCTACGTAAACTTAGTATCTAGTATAGTCTTTATACTTAGGAACGCGATAGGGACAGCCTCGGCTAGCTATACTACTATTATCGGCTCTATTACGTAGGCTAAAATTGCCTCTATTACTACCTCCTAGAGCTCTTTATTACGTTCTCGTACCTCTATAGGGTCCTGCGTCTTAATGTCCTATCCTAGAGCCTTGCTTCCTACTACGGGCCTACGCCCGTTAATATAGCGACTAGACTAGTCTCCTCTATATCCTCGGCGTCCTTAGATAGCTATACTTAGGCGATACTAGTATCCTTTAGCGACTTCGGTTCGTTAGTAGTAGTATACTTTAGCGATTTCGGCTATTTAATAGCGGCGTCCTTTTACGGTTATAGCTCGTTAATAGCCTTTAGCTAGCGTATACGTTCTTATAATAGCTTAGCGTCTGCCTAGGGAAGCTTGCTAACTGCCTATTTATATACTACCTAGCTATATAAGGTAAGCGCCTACTCGTCGTCTACTATAATTACTATACTATCCTTAGCTTCTACCTATCTACTAAGCTTTTTATTAACGGAACGCGCTATTATCGTATATCCTAGGAGGATCTAGGCGTCCTTATAGACGGCGTCGAGCGTTATCTTATATAGGAAAACGTTCGCAAGTACTGCCTAAACTAGCGTCGGCTAGTGCTTCTATAAGGAGTTCTTAAGGTAATAGCTCTTAGGTAGTAGTAGATTAGCTTTAGTATCTACTATAACGTACTATATCTCGGTATCTTTTATTAGGATCTCTAGCTCCTTAGTATCTTACTTGTCTTACGCGGCGTCCTTGCCTAGTCTATTTTACTTATTATTTCCTATCTTCTTGCTTAGCTTAGCGTCCTACTTATATCGTAGGGCCTTCTTATCTAGATTTAAACCTTCCTCGCCCTAGTAGTAGTAGAGCGTATTATAATAATCCTTCTACTCTCTACCTGTCTTACGCTTTTATACGATAGTGTCTTAGTTGTAGACGACTATAAGCGTACGCTCGGGCTAGTACTAGTATTTAGTTTAAAAGTCTACTATCGACGCGACTTAGATAGGGTATCGTAGGGGCGTAGCTATCTCGCTAGTAATAGGGTCTACTAGTTCTACGGCTAGAATCTTCTTTTATGCCTTAACGTATATCGCTACCGTTTGCTAGTTACGTATCTACTCGGCTATAAGTTTCTACTCCTCGGGGTACTAATCCGGCAGATCGTTACGATTTAGGCGCTATCCTATCTCGTTATAGCCTACGACCTAAGCGATCTAGTCGTAGACTATAACAAGGTCGACGTTCGCGTTATACTATCTAGGCATAGCTTTAAGTACGTTATATAGAGTATCGATAGCGTTAGAATAGAAACTATACTTCGCTAGTGCCTAGAGTAGCTACGTCGCCGTCTAGATATAGTCTCTACTATATAGCGCCTCTAACTACGGGTAATTAGTTATACTAACATTAAGCCGCGATAGCGTTCGGATAGCGTAGTATATATCGTAGTTTCGTATAAGTATAGGGATATCGTCTAGGTCGTAGAAAAGCTTCGTATACTAAGGGTTAGAGAGCGTAACGACTACGCTATCGTCGTCGGCGTTAGATACGTTAGGTACCTAATTAAGGAACTAGTAGAATTCTAGCAAGCTAAAGAAATAGGCCTACTCGTAGCGGTCGCCCTTCTCGTATCTACGAAGGCTCGTATTTTCCTAGAGTATAATCTTAATACGTTATAATAAGTTATAGTCTATTACGCTAGGCTCTAGGTCTAGGAGTAGTAAGGCGAAGTCCGTAGCTTATATATAGTCCTATACGCGAATACGCGTAATAAAGGCGCGGTAGGAGCTATACTTATATAGGAAAAAATCTGCGATTGTAATTAGGTAGATCTTAGTAGCGCGTCCGTAAAGAAGAACTCGTAGGATCGGCGTATTATAGATTCGCGTTTAGATCTTAGCGCTTATAAACTCGCCGACGTAGTCGCGTAGCGGCTAGTCTAGTTCGCGGTATACTAGTACTAGTACCTACTCTGCTAGGATACTATAATTAAGTCTCTACGCTACTTCTATCGGCGTAGTAGCGTAGTCGTTATATAGCTCGAATTTAGGCTTTTAGAAGGCAAAGAATAGTAGGGACTTATAGCGGCGTTCCTTTAGCTAGGTCTAGCTAGAGTCGGACAATTCGTCCTAGCGGTATATATATAAGGCAATAGGCGGCAGGCCGTAGTTATTATTCTAAGGGCGGTAGCGTACTATCGCGGTAATATCGCTAGGCGTACTAGCGTCGCTTAATATAATAGGGTTGCCGACGGTATAGCGGTATATTACTAGAAAGCATACGTAGTCGTAGGTTCGTTAAAGTAGTAGGAGGTTAATATCGTATATTACGTATAACCGAAAACTAGCAGCGTTGCTAGGGCGTTCTAGGTTGCTATAACGCAAACTTTACCTCGCTTATATACTATTTATATATACGGTACGGCCCGTCTAATAATAGGACGCGTCGATAATAATAATAAGACGCGCCGCTGTACCCTCTAGAATAATAAGACAATAAAATAAACTATTTTTGTTTTAAAATAAAATAAAGTAGGGTACGATTTAAAATAAAGTAAAGTAGGGTACAATTTAATTATAGATAATAGTCCTATAACGTAATATACCGCGATAGAGATACCTATTATTACGTATAGTACTACTTAGTTAACTCTTATATAGCGGCTCGTTAGGAGTTGCGCAAGCTAGGCCTCCGAGAAGGCCGAGCTTATAGTTCTCCTACTATTAACTATAGCGCGCCTAGGGATAGCGCTACTAGTACCTACTATTATAGCGCTTACTACCGTAACGCTTACTATCGTAACGCTTGCTATAGGTAGAGGCGGTCGTACTCCTAGACAAGTTCCGCTAAGTCGCGGAGGTTATTAATATCGTACTAAACGTTATACGCGTAACTATAGCTACGCTACTTAACTAGATATTACGTCTTGCCCCTCGAGACTCTACGTCCGAGGAGCTTCTCGATCTCGTAATACGGTACTTTTAGGTATAGGTAGTCGTTATCGAAAGGTACTTTATCTACCGGGCTAGGCTTAGGTATCTCTCGGTCGTACGGATTACGGCCCTTAAGGTAGGGTTCTAACTACGAAACTAAGATTATAGAGTAGATATATATTACTAGGGGGAGATCGAGCTTATAGGCGAGGTTACCGACTAGGCGTACTACCTTAAATAGTCTAGTACGCTATACTAAGAGCTTGCGATTAGGGTTCCCTAGTAAGCGGTATCCCTTATATAGCTTAAGTAGTACCTTTTAGCCCGTCTTAAAGGAAATAGGGCGATACTTACGGTCGTATCGGTCCTTTATTATCGCTACCGCCTACGCGAGAGAGTCTATAGCCTAATCGCGTACCTCCTATCTTAATACTAAGTAGTCCTCCGTAGGGAGCTTAGTAAGGGGGTTTAGCGCGTCTAAGTTCGTCTTAAATCCTTAAATTAGGATATTAGATACCTCCCTAGTAGAAGTATTCCTAGCGTTATTAAGCTCGGCCTAGATATATAGAAGTGCGTCCGTCTAATTAGCGTCTAGATAATTTAAGGTAAAGAATTAGAGTGCGATCTCTATAGTCTAATTAGTTCGCTTAGACTAGCTATCCGACTAGGGATAGTACGCTATTGTTACGAAGAACCTCGTACCTAGCTTCTTAAAGGCTACCTTTATAAATTCGCTAAGCTAAATAGGGTCTTAGTCGCCGATTATAATAGCTAGAAGGTTGCGTTCTATTTCTATATAGCCCTAGATCTAGTCGCTACTATATTGCTACGCTATCTACGTTAATTTATATTTACGTAGTATAACGCGCTTAGAGTACTTATACGTCTCTATAAAGAAACTATCGTAGCTATCTTTATTAGGTAGTAGGCCGTAAACCTAGTTTATAGTAATAGCGTACTATAGAATAGGCTAGTATTTAATCGGCTATAATTTACCGTATAGAGGATAGCGTAGCGTCTAGTTTAGGATATACTCGGAGTAATAAGCGATATACTTAGAGACCTCGCGCCCGAGCTAGCGTATATAGAAACTAGCATATAGGCGAGCGTAAGTGCGGTAATAACCTACGTAGTAATAATAATTATAGGCTATTTAGAAGACCTCCTTATATAGGGAGCGGGGGATATATAGCCTTTCTCTACCGTCGGTATCGTCCTTAAAATAGATAAGGTCGTCGTATAAGAAAAAACAAAGTCCTAATAGGCTCGACTCGGTCTCGCCTATAATATCCTCTTCCTTATAATTAGGGTCGTCGATAGTATCTAGGGTCCTCTTAGCGGCGTTTCGTAGGTAGCGTTCTTTTATAGCGTTTAGCTACGCTAGGATTGCGGCCTAATAGGGGTCCTTAGTATATCCTACCTTTAAGTCGTCTTTGAATTCGGTAGCGAGTTCTACGAGTACGGAGTAGAAACCTATAGGCTCGTCGGACGTATACGTTCTACTAGAGTACTCGTCGACTATTATAGTATAAAAACAAATTATACCCTCGCTTTCGTATAGGTATATATAGTACGTATCGATTATATTATTCGTAGAGGTAGGATCGTCGTATACTAGGGGATCTAGTATATCGTATACTTAATCTACTACTTAGTTAAGATCCGCTACGAGCCTACTTAAGGCGTCCGGTATTCTATAAAGGCGTCCTAGGCGGTAGTATACCTTAAGCTTAGGATACTAAGAGAGGTACTAACCGGCTTATACTAGACGGAGGTTAAGCTTGTCTATAGATATAGTCGTTACTAGGCTCGCTGCCGTAGTAATACCTAGGGCCGCTATATAGTCGGAAAACACATATACCGGCTTACGTACCGCCTATAGGATTATTCGTACCTTACGTACCGTCTAGACTAGTCCTCTAACCTTAAGCTCGGTAGCTAGGTACCGCTTTTCTACGTCCGTAAGGGCTTTACTAAGGTATATAATAACTTGTACCTAATCTACTAGGAAGCGTACGGCCTTACTATTCTCGATAGTCGGCTTTAGATTTCCCTTAACGTAGTATACTACTACTACGAATCCTCCTACGTAGGTATCTAGGTCGATATATATAGGGCGATTAGAGTCCGCGTAATAGGAGAACTTAATATCGCGGTATATCTGTCTTAGGATATCGAAGGCCTTATATTCGGTCTCTAGCGATTTATCCGAGTTGTAGGCTAGGGTCCTTATAGCGTAGCGCTTACGCTTATTGCCTTTATTTATAGGAGGAGCTCCTTTTTGCGGTTTTTAAATAGCATCGTAATCGTAGAGTAGTAGGGAATGTACTAGCGTTGCTAGCTAGTAAGTCCTAGGTAAAATTTAATATCCTTTAGAGTAGTAGGGAATTTTAAGTCTAGAATAGCCTAGACCTTTTCCTTATAAGTAGTATATCCTAGTCCTAATACTCGTTAGCCTAAAAGCTTCGTAGATAGATATACGAGGAACGACTTATACGGTACGATACTAATATTCTTGCCTACTAGGCACTCGAAAACGGCGTCTAGATACTATAGGTACTCTTCGAAGGTATAGGAATAGATAATAATATCGTCGATATAAGTACGGTAGTAGGATTTATATCGCTTAAGGATCTTATTAAGCTAGCGCTAGATATATTATACGCTGTTTAAGAACCCTATAATAGCTATATATATCTATTCTTAGCCGCGGTAACTATTAATCGCAAATTTGCTATAGTCCTTCTCGGCTACGGCCTATTAGTAGAAGAACGCAACGGCGTCTACTATTATAATATAGGTAGAGCCGCGTAATGCCTTAATAATATCTTCCTATCTAGGGAGTAGATAAGAATCCTTAACTATAATCTTATTTAGGCCCCTAATATCTACGACTACGCATCCTTTACGGACTAGCTTACTATCTACTATCGTCGTTTTCTAGACTATAAAGACTAGGAACCTAAATTAAGTAGGCTTAGTCGTAAAGGATATCTTTCCTTATATATATAGAGAGTCGAACGTCTTATTTATAACCTCTTTATCGGGGGCGTAGAGTAGGTACGCTACTATAGGGACCTTGTCGTTCTCGTAGCCTAGTTTTAGCGTAACTTCTAGGTAGTCGGACTTAGGAATGTCTATAGTCGTGCCCTTGTCTTTCTATAGCTCTTCGTATTTCTTTACTATAGCCTCGATAAGTTATACCTACCCCTCGGTACCGTAGGCAGTTACTCTATTAAAAAGCTACGTTTCCTTTACTAGGTTCGGTAGGTCTAGTAGCGGAAGGCCGGCTATAGCGTAATCTTCGGGCGCTATATAGTAGTAGCCGTAGTAGTCGCATTCGCGTATATACTCTATTTTTATATATCGTAGTAGAGTCTATAGCTAATCGGTATCGTTATAGACCTATACGAAATTTACTATAGCGTCGATAACTACGGCGTAGATAGTTAGGGCCTTATTCTTAAGTTCCTAGTTCTATAGGTAGAACGCGACGTCTCGATCTAAAGGGAGGTTCGCTCTAAACTAGATAGGTACCGAAGTTACCGTCTATAGTACTAGAACGACGTTCTTATCGCTAGAGTATATAACTATATAGAACTTAACCTAGTCTTTACGGCCTACTAGTAGGGGAATCTTCGCTTTTTTATAGGAATTAATCGTTACTATATAGTATAGTATATTAAGCTTAATACTCTCTAGGCCGATAATGTCTATCGCTATAAGGAACTTAGCGCTAAGCTCCTTAACGATATATACCTTATAACGTATATAGGCGATAACCTTAGAGCTCTTAACAATTCCCGGTACCTAAAAATCGAGATCTACGTACTTACTAATGTCTATTAATCCTACGCCTCTAACCTTTAGTAGAGCTACTAGACGCTTACGCTCGATATCTAGGCGTATCTAGCGTAGGAAGGCCTTATCGATAAGTAATACTATAGCGCCTATATCTAGGTAGACTACGTATTCGGTACCGTCCTTCTAAACGCATACGACCGTACGTAGGTAATAATAGCCTCGAAACGCGTACCCTTCTTTAATTTTTAGTAACGTAGCGGACTCGATAAGCCTAGCGTCCTCTTCGGCGTTATCCTTTCTAGGCGTTAGCTCTATAGCGTACTTAGTACGCCTATAGTCCTATAAGAGATTGTTACTATCGAACTTCGAGCTATAGTTTAAGTATAAGAACTTTAATAGCCGTATCGTAGCGAAGGGTTCTATAGCCGAGGGAAGGTACTTACCGACGTATAGGGAAAAGAGTAATAGTAGCGGAACGTTGCTATAGTATACTAATATAGAGTCCTATAAGGAGGCGTTATTATCTACGTCGTCTAATCTATAGTAGATATCTACCTAGTCGTTAAGATACGCTAGTACGGAGTATAGGCTTACTAGCCTCGCTAAGTAGTATAAGCTAGATCGTAGGCGTAAGTATAAGCGTAGCTATAGGATAGATATAGGCTCTTCGACTAGAGGGTCTAGTACTTGCTTATTAGCGTAATAGTTACGTAGGCTATTATTATTTTAATAGCTGCGTTCTTACTAACCCTAGGTATCGCGTACGTCGTTTCGCGTACCCCTATCTTATCGTCTTCTACGATTAGCGTTTCGATTGCCGCCGCGTACTTCGTAGCCCTAATTATTATTATATAGCTCCCTATTACGGTTAGAAGCGTACTCTCCTAGGCGTCCCTCTCTAGCTAGGGCTTGCCTATCGTTTCCTTAGTCTCGACGCTAATACTAGTTTTAATTAGTATAGCTACTATTTCTAGGGCGCTCGTTGCTATAGCTACTAGCGTAACTATAACCTAAATTGTCGCAATATTCGCGTACTACTACGGCGTACCGATCGTCGAATCTACTAGCGTAACTGCGATCTAAAGTATCGCGATATACGCCTAAAGAATCGGCGTACTAGTCGCTATTACGAGCGTTTCGATATTGTAACTTACTATTATACCTATTATAGCCTCGTACTATACCGTAGCTATCGGACTATATATACCTACGGTACTATACTTTATACTTGTCTTCTATAGCTCGCGTAAAAGTGTAAATCGTATCGCTTAGTAAAGGCTTATCGAGTTTGTCCTATAGGCGCGGTTCGAATCGTAGCTACGCCTAATAGAGGAGGGCATATAGCCTATTCGGGTCTGTTTCGAGACCTGCCTTACGTACGTAGCGGATATAGTTTATAATAAACTACTAGGGTGCTCTACGGTTACGTACGTCCTATACTATATACGATTTAGCGTATAGCTTGTCCTAGGCCTCGATAATAGATCTACTAAACTTGTCCCTTAGTGCCTTATACTAACGCTTAATACCTTCTCCTCTACGTATAGTATTACGATTATTACTCGTAAGCTCGTAAATAAACTATTACTATACAGCCCTACGTAGGCACTTAGTAAGCTAGGTACGTACTATACGAGCGTAATTAACTGCCGCGTAATCGCAAGCCGCGTCTAGAAACAGGTATACTAAGGTAAAGGTAACCTTATTACCGTACGTATAGATATCCTAGCTATCGAAGTCCGTATATAGAGCGTTAGGGTAGAAGTACCTAATATCTATCGGGTTAAACCTCTCTAAGCGCTAAGAACGCTACGGGCTATAATAGGGTAAGCGGCTAAACTAAAAGTTGTCGATATAGTACGGGTTAAAGTAGTAACCTCGAGGGCTAAAGTTCCTACCCTAGGTACTAGAATTACCTAGGCTCGGGCTTAGAGGCTCTCTGCCTATAGTACCGCCTTAACTATAGCGGCGCTATCTAGCCTCGGCGTTACGCTATACGTTATAGCGTAACTAGTAGGGCTAGGATTCGATAGGGTTTAGCAATAGTAATAATAGAACTAGTTTATACAAGCCCGTACGTACGAGGCGTTTAGTCCTTCTAGCGTCTAGCCTATCTTATACTAAGCTTAAAGGGATACTCTAGCGTAACTAGTCGATCTCGTTCTAGATCTTATCCCTAAGTTGTTAGGTTTAGATAACCTATTAATTTAATAGTTATCTAAATAGCTAGCGTATTTTATTACGTAGGATAGCTAGGTTAGCGGCGTTTAGGATTTCGCCGTTAGCGTCTTTAGCGGCCGCGTTAGCGCTAGTAGCGTTCTAGTTCTCGCGTACCGGGACTTTACGTAGCGCGACCTCTCGTAGGCGTTAAGGCTACGGGTTATCGTACGCGGGTTGTTTGCCGTTACGCTAATTTTAGAAGGAAGGTCCTATAGCCGCGTTATATACTCGCTAGCGGTCCGCGACTAGACGCCTAGCTTCTATACCTAGGCATACGTTAACTAATCGGCGGCGCTATATCTACTATTAAGGAGGTAGGTTACGCTCGCCGCTAGGTTCTACGTATACTAAGTCTATACGCTAGAACTCTAGGTCTATATCTTAGGATATATCGGCTATATATTTAGCCGATATAGGTAGGAGTAACTGCTCTTATTATCGGGGTCCTTACTACTATATCTTAGGACGTTAATACTTAGGTTTAGGACTCCGCTACTAAAGCTCCCGCTACTAAGTACCTTATTAGTAAAGCTTAGGACCTAATAAAGAGGACTCCGGACTACTCGGGGCCGGAAGCTCTTACTATTCGGGCTATTACTCCGGACCTTACTATCTAGGCTTAGGACTATATTGCTCTAGACCTTACTACTTAGGGTCGATAGAAACCGGTAAGATAGGACTACTTAGTACTAAAACCTCTAAGGCACTAAGTTCCCGTAGGTCTAGTAGAAAAACAATCGGTAAAGACCTATAACGTACGTACGTACCTCGTCGCGTACTAGCTACTAAAATTGTCTAGCGGCGGCGTAGTTATAGACTAGTATCCGGACTTGCACTTATAGGTACTACTATCTCTAGGGAAGGCGGTACTAGATCTAGAGTAGGAGCCGCTAAGTCGTTAGGTTCTATCGTATCTAAAATAGCGAGTTCGTTATAAAGTACAATTAGCGTCTTCCCTACTACCGTAACTAAGGAGCGGTTAACTACCTAATCCTAAGGGAAACTAAGCGAGGTACTACCTCTAAAGTCCGAGAGCTTTCGAGGTATATACTCTTCTAGGGGCTAATAATAAGTAGTAATTATCGTAACGACTGCTTTTAACGAGTCTCTCTACTTCTAGTATACTAATTTAGCGTAGCTAGCGTTAGCTAAGAATTCTTTAAAACAAAAAGCGATATTTAACGAGTAGGCGTCTAAATCGGGGCGTACGGAAGCTAGTATATTTGTAAAATAAGCGTAGGCTCGATAATCTTATAGATATAGGATAAGTATAGAGTTAAGGGACTAGGCGAATATCGGGTAACTATTAGGGTACTTATAAGCTCTTGCCTTAGCGCCGTCGGTATATAGCTATATATATACGGAAGATAATATATAGAAATTAGAGGACTATCGTAATCGTATCGAACGTAGGTAGTTATTATAGTTAGGTAGGTAGGTCGGTACTACTAGTATAGGACCTCGCGGTCGCGTTAAGCGGTAGCGGTAGGGTTTTTTTACTTTTTTAAGATGCCCGTTCGTCTAGTACTCGGGTACTATTTAAACGGATCTAGATCTAACTAAAGCGAAGCTACTAATTGTTACGTAAGGGACGATTAGTAGGTTAGCAAAGGTATAGTATTAAGGAAGTATCTACGGTTCTATAGAAGTATATATAGGCCCGGCGTTCCGTACCTACCGTAATAGTAAAGATGTATTTAGAAGGCTTATAATATAAGCTATAGGTTCTTAGACGATCGAGTGCCTTACGGACTATAGCCTAGTACTTCGTAATATTAGGTAAATGCGTATAAACTAGGATATTATCTAGGTAAACTATATATAGATAGTCTAGTAGGCCCGAAAGGGCCCGATTAATATAGGACTAGAATATAGTAGGGGCGTTAGCTAGCCTAAATAGTATAACTAAGTACTTAAAATAGCTATAGCGAGTATAGAAGGCTATTTTCTATTTATCGCCCTTACGAATATAGATATAATAGTACGCATCCTTAATATCTAATATAGTATAAAAGTAGGCGCTAGATAGGCGATCGAGGGTCTTATTAATAAGCGGAAGTAGATAGCGGTCCTTAATAGTAATAGTATTAAGTCTACGGTAATTAACGTATAAGCGTAGGCTACTATCCTTCTTTAGAATAAATAGGATTAGTATACTAGTAGTGCTATTACTATACTAAATTCGACTATTAGCTAGGTTCTTATCTAGGTATTTACGTAATATAGTAAGCTTACGCTTACTAAGGTTATAGAGTAGCCTAAAAGGAACCTCCTTACCCTCTATAATATCGATCTTATAGTCCGTCTCTTTAAATATAGGCAATATCGATACTAGGTAGTGTTTAAATACCTTAATATAGGTTTCTTAGATAGGTTATAGTATACGAGCAAGCTAATTAGAGTCTATACTATTAGGGGGTATAGGTTTATCGTTATTACCGCCGAGTAGGTCGGCAGTCGGATTAGCTAAGGCAGAGGCTAGTATTAGGCTACTAATAAATAGGACCTTAATATTATTAGGACACTCGCTAACGTTATTATATTTAATATCCTCCTTCCTAGCAATTCTAAATCGCTATTATTATAAGGGTTAGTAGCTAAGTAGTAAGAATGTATACGAAACTTTAAACTAAACTAAAGGGAGCACTAAATTAATATAGCTACTATCTATATAAGACGAACTGCGAAGAAAGGAAGAAGGGTGCCTTAGAGGGAGAGCCTCTTCCTTAGTATTCCGCCCTACGGCCGTCTAGCGCGTCCGACGCGTAAGCGTAAGTATATATATCCTACTTGTCCGCTATCTCGTAGCGCCTTTGTCTCCTAGCTAACTTGCGTAGCGCGCGTATACGAACTCGTTTAACCGCTCTTAAGCAAATATATTTCTCCTAGCTCTTCCCTGCCTTCCGGTTCCTTCCTACTACTCGGATCTGTTCTACGACTCTATATATCTCGCTTGCTATCGTCCGTATACGCGTACGCGTAGTTTAGTATAGTCCCGTCGTTCGTATATTAATATATAACGTATTGTTCTACTATATACGGCCTCCGCGGGAGTCCCTAAGATATTACGTTATACGGCTAAATAGGCGGCTAACTAGGCGACCTAGGCGACCTAGGCGACTTAGGCTAACTAGGCGACCTAGGCGACTTAGGCTAACTAGGCGACCTAGGCGACTTAGGCTAACTAGGCGACCTACTTCGCTAGGGGCCCCTACTACTAAGGCAACTTAAATCCGATATTACTTTATAGTATAGCGGCTAGCTTATAGGACTTGTCGGTGCTTTCTAGGTAGCTACTATAATAGTAGCCCCCCCCTCGTTCTATATAGAGTTCCTACGACGCTAAAGGAGGTCCGTATATAATAGGTGCTAGTATTCTTATCTTAGTTCGGGTCGGAGACCTTAATCTAAATTCTATTCGTACGCTTCTCGGAGAAAATGTTCCGGGACAGCTCCTTCTATTATCGTATAGTCGGTATAGTCTTGTAGGAATTCCTCGATTGCTTCGCGGGCGAAGATAATATAGCGTAGAGGTTCCTAGGTCGTATCCTCGTCCGAGTACCCCTCCTATTATACCTCTCCCTACGGTCCGGGAGGGTTAAGATTTCCGAAATTTGTATTACTAAAGCTCTATCCGATAATCGCCCGTACTATACCTAAGGCAGATTCCGGCTCGTCTTCGGTCTAATCGGTAGCCTCGGTAGCTTCCGGTATCGGCGGAATGTCTTCGGGGTCCGCGATTTCTCCGGCGGTTCTTAGGTTAATAACGTATTTAACCGGGTAAATATTGAGATTTTCGGGGAGATCTAGTTCGTATACGTATATACCGACTTTCTTTACAATTCGGAAAGGTCCTAGATTTTTCTAGTCGAGCTTTTTCGAAGGTCGGTTAGTTCTAATATATCGTAAGTTAAGGTAGACGTAATCTCCGACCTAGTAATCTAGCGCGGCGCGTCTACGCTAATTAGCGTAGTACTCGTATACTTCTTAGGTATATCTTATCTCGTCCTAGAGCTCTTAGTAGGTCTAGGCTATTTAAAAAGCGAAGGTATCGGCGTCTCTTTCCGGATCGTTTACCGGGGGCTCTAGTTCGATTTCTGTTAGTTCTATACCGGTTTAGGAGTAAAATCTAGTAGAGGCGTAGAACGGCGTAGTCTAAGTTATAGCCGACTCCTAATTATTAATAGTAAATTTAATAGAAGGCGTTAATCTTAGCTAGTCGTTTTAGTAGTAATTATAGAAGTACCTAATAATTTACTCGATCTACGCGTTAGCCCGTTCGGTTTGCCCGTTAGTCTGCGGGTAGTAAGCTGTTAAAAGGCGCGCTTAAATTTTTAATCGTTCGTAGAGGCGCTTCTAGAAACGGGCGACGAAATTCGGGCCGCGATTAGATACAATTAATTTAGGTAGGCCTATATCTTTCTATACGTCCTAGTAGAAGACCTAAGCCGTATTCTTTGCGGTTAGGCTGCGGGCATTTAATACCTTCTTACGTTTCGTAAGGCGGTAAACTACGACTAGTATATTTTAAAACTAGAGGCCGTTAAAGTCGGATCCTTTCGGTAGGCCTATAATAAAATCTATTAAAATGTATTGCTATAGTCGTAGAGGGACTTTAAGAGGTTTTAGTAGCCCTTGCGGCTTACGCGTATCTGCTTTCGCTCTACGGTATACTACGTAGTTCTTAACGAATCGGTCGATATCTCGGTATAGATTAGGCTAGTAGTACTACTTCCGGAGCTAAGATAGCATCTTAGCTCGACCGGGATATACTATTCCGAGAGGGTTGTAAGCGGAACGCATAATCTAGTCGCGTAAATCTTCGAAATCCGGGACGTAGAGGGTATTTCTAAATATTATACGGGGTGTTCGCGGTAGAGTTCTACGGAGCTCGTACTCCGAGAGAGAAACATTCTTGTATAACTATTCCTCGTTCTATAAGGCTTAAATTAGACCTTTAGTAAAAGCGTCTTCGGCGTATGCTATCGTAAGCTACTATTCGAGCTAGATAGGTTCGAGGAGGTCTTATACTTCCTCTTCGCTTTTCTAGTCGCTATCTAAGCTTTCTAAACTCGTATCTTCGTCGTCCGAGCTATCGTCGTCTCTAAGAAAGGCGGGAGCGGCTATTAGTATAAAGGATACTACGAGAGGCTCTAGGCCGGTAAAGTCGTCTCCGAGGAGCTCGTATAGTTCCTAGCTAAGGTTGTACTCCTTAAGGATAGACTATTCTTTACGCTACGGACCTCGATCTAAAGACGAGTCTCCGTTATACCTTATAAGTACGTCGGCCTATAAGTTTGCTTTACCGGGTATATACTAAATAACGAAGTTAAACCGGGAAAGAAACTTACTCTAGCGTATCTGCCTATAGCTAAGGATTTTGCTCTTAAGAAAGTAGATAAGGTTCTTATAATCCGAGCTAACCTAGATTAGTAACTTAGAACCTTCGAGTTCCGGACGCTATTCTTCGAAAGCCTTAACGATTGCGAGGAGCTCCTTATCGTAGATATCGTAATTGTATTCCGCGGGGGACATTTTCTTAGAGAGGTAGGCTATAGGTAGCTACGTATCTTCTAGGGTCGTTTGTTAAAAAAGAATAGCGCCTATTATACCGTCGGAAGTATCGGTTTCTAGGCGCGTTTCTTTATCGAAGTCGAAGTACTATAGGATCGGTACGGTCGTAAAACTTTGCCGTAACTAGTCGAAGGCTTCTTAATAGGCCGGTAACTATTTAAATTTAACGTCTTTCCGCGTAAGTGCTATAAGTAGACGGGCGATTCCGCTAAAATTCCGTATAAATCTCCGGTAGAAGTTAGTAAAACCGAGGAAGCCCTAGACTTCTTTTACGTTTCGTAGCACTCCCTAGTTTAGAATAGCTTCGATCTTGCCGGGATCTATTCGAATACCTTCTAAAGAGATAATAAGGCCGAGGAATTTTACCTCTTACTTATAGAATTCGCACTTATCGATATCGATATATAGTCTAGCTTCTACGAGTTTCTAAAGTACCTTTTCGATGTATTCGTAGTATTCCGCTTTCGTTTTACTATAAATTAGGATATCGTCTATATACGCCGAGACGAAGGCGTCTAGGAATTCTTTAAGCATATCGTTAATATATAATTAGAACGTGCTAGGTCCGTTATAGAGCCCGAACGGTAAGACTAGGTATTTAAAAAGGCCGTAACGGGTTCGGAAGGCTATTAACTATTCGTCTCCCTCGGTAATATAGATCGCGTTAAAGGCGGCGATTACGTCGAGCTTAGTAAACTAGCGAGCCTTCGAAAGGCGTTCGAGCGTTTCGTTTACGAGAGGGATTAGGTAGCGGTTCTTTTTCGTTAACGCGTTAAGGCCCCGGTAGTCTACGTAGAAACAGAGACCTCCGCCGGGTTTCTAGGTAAACATAACTAGTACGGCTGCTTTAGAGGAACTAGGGCGGATAAAGCCCTTTTATAGATTGTCTTCTAGGTATTTCTTTAGTACGAAGAGCTTATCTCGAGACATCGAGTAGAGAGGGCCGTATAGCGGCGGCTTACCGTCGATTAGCTCGATTTTATAGTCGATACCTAGCTGGTACGGTAGTAGAATGTCGGCGTTCTTCTTCGAAAACTAGTAGAGTCGGTACTAATACTCCTTCGGTAGTTTCGTTCTTAGATCCGTTAGTTCTTCGTCGAACTTTCGGATAGCCTTCTCGATATCCTATATTATTATAGCGAAGATCTAAGTACGTTTATCGTAGGTAAGACGCGAGAAGGTAGCCGCGCTAATAGCGAATACGGTACGATCTCGGGGAGTATTAGAGGTAGAACTAGATTCGTTAAAGTAGTGCTTAGCGTAATACTTACTCGTAAAGGATAGAGATTTAGAGGCCTAGTCGATAACCGGGTTGTACTTTTTAAGCTAAGGAAGACTAAGAATAACGGGGTAAGTCTTCGGGAGTTTCGTAAGGAAAAATATAATATATTCGGTATACGGGCCGATAGTAATAGATAAGTAGTAGATCTAGGTTACCTTACCGGCGGCCGCGGTCGTACTATTAAACATTTCTAACTCCCGAGCGTACGTAAAGTCGTAGAACGTTAAGCCGAGCTCTCTCGTATAGTCGTAATCTATAAACGAGTAGCCGGTTACGCCGTTGTTAATAAGAGCTATAGTTTTTAATAATTTCTTTTAATTTCCTATTAACGTTTCTACTACGAAAGGCTAGTAGACTAACTCTTTCTCTATAGCCGAGCTAGAGAAAGGGAAGGTAGTAGTAGATACTCTTAGTTTTAGAACGAATAAACCTTATAAGCGACTATATATAAGGTTCAAGCTTTTCTCTAGCCGCTCGGAGTAGCGCTAGCCGGTAAAGGCGTATCTAGAGTCGTAATATTCGCGGCGGCGACTCGCTATATCGTTAGCGTATTAGCCGGCCCGACGAGAGACAGGTAGAGTTTGATGAAATTGTCGCTTT
>NW_006921536.1:70835-129375 GCF_000340215.1 Pseudocercospora fijiensis CIRAD86
CTTCCGAAAGCTTACTATTTACTAGGGGCGCGCTTAGACGGGCGCCGAGCGAGGTAGCGCTTAAATCTATCGGATCGCCGGTAGGCTAGGCGCCTAGCGGTATTAGGGCTATAGCCGGAGCTAGTACTAAAGCCGGCGTCTAAGCTATCTATAACTTCGACGGTAGCGTAGCGAATAGCGACGTAAAGCGACTAGTATTCGTACGGGCGCCTCCGTAGTTAGCGATAATTTTCGCGAAGTTTCGAGTCGTATTATCGATACGCGTAAGTAAGGCGTATAGTTCGGTAATGTTTAGATTCTCTATATCCTTATCGCGGACTTATAGTATTATTTCTTCGCTAAGGCCGCGTACTAAGATCTACTTAGCGACGTCCGGGGGGTATTCGGCGTACCTAATCTCGTATTAGAAGGCAGTATAGTATTCTTAGTAGGTCTTATTTGCTTGCTTAAGTTTGTCTAAGTTTAGGCGCGTAGTTTGCTTATAGTCGGAGTCGCCGAAACTAGCGTCGAGGGCCTTCTAGATAGTAGCCGTTATAGTTGTTTCTATATTTTCTAAGAGGCTATAGTAGGAATCGAGGGCGGAGCTACCGAGTAGAGAAAATATAAATCCGGTCTTTAAGGCTTTAGTTAGATAGTAGTCGGCGTTAGCGAGAAAGCGGATCTTAACCTATATTTTAAATTCTTCGTATACTTTACGCTTGCCGGTAAAGCGTTCGGGGTCGCTTAGCTTCTTACTCTTATTCGAAGTAGGTATAAATAGGTAAGAGGCAGGTACCGCGGCGCCTAGGCGAGTAGAGGCGAGCTACGACTAGAGGCGGCCTACCTCGTCTTCTTTTTCCGCGATAGAAGCATTCGCGTCGTTAAGAGCTATACTAAAGCTAGTACGAGAGACCGAGAGGAAACGAGTAGCATCTTTATAAGCCTTAAGTAGGTTAGCGAGTAGCTCCGGGTCGGTAGCATAGGCGTAGTCTAGCTATTTGCGCGTAGCGGGGATTTCATTCTATACTAAGCTTAAAAAATCGGGTACTTCGTTAGGTCTTATATTTTGAATCTATTCGTCGGGCGTATCTATCTTAATAGAGGCGTTTTTTAATATAGTTCGTAATATAAGGGTTAGTAGCTAAGTAGTAAGAATGTATACGAAACTTTAAACTAAACTAAAGGGAGTACTAAATTAATATAGCTACTATCTATATAAGACGAACTGCGAAGAAAGGAAGAAGGGTGCCTTAGAGGGAGAGCCCCTTCCTTAGTATTCCGCCCTACGGCCGTCTAGCGCGTCCGACGCGTAAGCGTAAGTACGTATATCCTACTTGTCCGCTATTTCGTAGCGCCTTTATCTCCTAGCTAACTTGCGTAGCGCGCGTATACGAACTCGTTTAACCGCTCTTAAGCAAATATATTTCTCCTAGCTCTTCCCTACCTTCTAGTTCCTTCCTACTACTCGGATCTGTCCTACGACTCTATATATCTCGCTTGCTATCGTCCGTATATATATACGCGTAGTTTAGTATAGTCCCGTCGTTTGTATATTAATATATAACGTATTGTTCTACTATATACGGCCTCCGCGGGAGTCCCTAAGATATTACGTTATACGGCTAAATAGGCGGCTAACTAGGCGACTTAGGCGACCTAGGCGACTTAGGCTAACTAGGCGACCTGCTTCGCTAGAGGCCCCTACTACTAAGGCAACTCAAATCCGACATTACTTTATAGTATAGCGGCTAGCTTATAGGACTTGTCGGTGCTTTCTAGGCAGCTACTATAATAATTATTAGCGGCCTAAATCTATAGTTATAGTATATTACTTAAGAATAGGGTTACTAATAATAATATCGGATAGAAGGTTATCTATATCTACTACGTAGGTAGTAAAGTCTAGTAGGCGCTTATTACCGAGGTCGTCTCTTAGAACTATAGGAACGTAGTAGGCCCTATAGGTTAAGTACTAGGCGTTATTAAACTAAGCAAGAATTAGTATATTAGTCCTATTTTGTTATTAAAGGTCTAATTGCTTAGCTAGGCGATAGTTAATAAGGGCGCTAACTAAATTGCCTAGATCTAGTATAACCTTAGTTTTATAATTAGTGCTATATGTGTCTTATATAAGATAGGTACGTATAATAGCTAGTATAATGTCGATAGTCCTACGCTATACGAGGCTAATAGTTAGTACGGCGCTTATTCTTTTTTCGAAGGTTAGTATATAGGGGTAGCGTTAGCTACTAAAAGGTGTTTCCTATATTTAGCGGAAGTACGGTTAATCCGGGTCTAATCCCTAGGTTTGTTATATTAGCCTAGTAGATAGCTAGTGCTATTGTAGTTAAAGCACTTTAATCCGGTTAGGAGATTGCTATAGCTATTATTACTACTATTATTAGCCGAGTAGTTAGTATTATAGGGATATAAGCCCCTTCTACGGCCCCTATTACGGCCTCCTCTATATAGCCGTCGGCTACGGCTTCTTCTACGGTTAATATTACTATTTCTATTATTAGTATTATTGCTTTAGTAGGAACCTTAGTTTCCTCTATAGGCACTATAGTTACTACGGTTAGTACTAGCTAGTCGGATCCTCGATTCTAGTCGTTATTAAAGCTAAATAGCTCGTTTAGCTATTTCTACTTCGACTATAAATTAAATATATATTAGGTTAGCCTATTCGAATATAGGGCGACGGTCTAGTTCGAGGATAAGCTCCTACCTAAGCTTTAGGCGTATCTCGGAGATCTATATAGAATTAGTCTTAGCTAGAAGGTTATCTTCGAGGGTCTTTAAATAGGCCTTAAATAAGCGAGCCGATTAATTAGTCTTTTATTTAGCCCGAAGATACTAGTCCTAAGTATGCTATTGCCTTAGTATAGGGTTTCTAAGGGTGTCTAGTATAATAGTTTTATAGGTTTGCTACTAAATAGCGGTCTAATCGTTAAGGGAGTCGAAATAGTTATCCTAAGTACGCTTTAGGTCGCTATTAATATACTATATAGCATAGACGACTAGTAAGTAATTATCTAGAAGCGCCCTTAGCGCGTTACGCTAGTTAAGTTTATAATTACGTATATAATTATTATATTGCTTGCGACTAGAGCCGTTAAATACGGTATAGTCCTTAAGCTTAGTATCCTTCTTCTTCTAAACGGATAGTAAGGAAGGTCCTACTATTAGTTTAGTAGTAGTTATCGGGGATTCCTAAAGGTAGCGAAGCTCTAGGAGATTATCCTTTAGCTATTATTCTTAACGCAAAGTAGCGAGCCTGTTCTAAGTAGCTTCTTAAAGTCTCCCTACTAGTTAGGGGCTAAAGGCTAGTTAGCTATATCGTCGATTAATAATCTTATTAAGAATATCGTTAATAGGCAATTCTAGGTTATTACCTAGAACTATAGGTTCCTTAATAGGCTCTATACTACTAGTATTATTATTACTAGCGCTACTAGCGGCGCCGCGGTTATTGCTTCGTAATAAGCCGGCTATTATAAGGGGTAATACTAATAATATATTATAGGCCCCTATAATACGGATAGAGCGGAATTAGTAGGTATCGGCCTAGTACGATTAACTTAGTATAATAGGCCGTATAGAAGGCCTTGCTTAATAATTAGTATAGTTGTTTTAGTAGAATAGTATATATAGGTCCCGTTCTTCGGGCGTAATATAGTTAGATTAGTAGTTTTCGTAGCTATACCGCTAAAAGCTTAAAATAAGGACTATCTAGCTAATACCCTTAAAGGGTAGATCGAATACTATATAAGAAGGGTATATTAGTAGGTTAATAGGGTAGTAGTAGGTATAAGTAGTATTTAATAAGGATTTAGGAGGAAAGGGAGGAAGGTAGGTAAGTTAGCCTAACGCTAAGCGCTAAGCCCTACCTAAGGCTTCGAGACCCTAGCTTTACTCGGCCTAGTTATATACTAATTATATATAGCCTCTTTAGCCCTAATAATAGATTAGTTTTCTTTTCTATTTTTATATAAAAAAATATTAGCTATCTTACCTAAAAGGGAAGGTATATCCCTTTTATATAAGGTAAGGGGATATATAACGTACTAGTTTAGTTATATAACTATTATATAACTTCCTAGTATATAAAGAATTTTTATACTATTTTTTAGTCTATAGAATAGATAGAATATAGGCAATTAACGAAGACTATTAATCGCCGATAGCATAGTATTACGAAAGCAATTAACTGCGCTATACGTAATAATATAGTCTTACCTAGCTAGAAAGATGTCTCGCCTAGCACTTATACCGAGCCCTAGCTGCCCGCCCGAGCCCTAGTAGATATACTAATATAGAATCGCGCTAAATAAGATTATATACTATTTCTATCTATTATATATTATATCTATTCTTAGTTAGTAGCGCGGAGCGCGTTACCTAGGAATTCGCGCCTCTAAGTCTACTATAGACCTAAAATTCGCATTTCTTCCCCCTTTTATAGTAGATTGCCTAGTAACTATCGAAAATAGCCGAATCTCTATTATACGAGGTATATATTAATAAGTTTCTCGATAATCTCGTCGCTAGTAGCGGTAACGGCGGTAGCGGCGCGGCGGCGGTAGTAGAAGGTATAGGAGGCGTAGTAGTTATTAAGTCGTAGGAAGAGGTAGAAATAGAGGTAGAAGGCGCGCTTTCGGCGGTAGTTGTCGAGTCGTAGGAAGAGGTTCAATTTGTCTCGGAGATACGTATTCGAGGCCGCTCGCGCTTACTATCGCTACCGCGCGAGCGTATATCTCTACCTAAATATCGATTAGTCTCTCTAAGGCCGTAGAAGCACCTATTCTCGAAGAAAGCGCTCCGCCGTAGACCTATACCTCGCGAAGTCGACTTTGTATCGTATATAGCGCTCGAGATATATATATAGGAAGAGTTTAGAAAGGTAAAGAGATACGAGTTTAAGGAGTAGAAGCCGCGGAAGAATATTAAAGGCGTTAAATATCGCTATCTCTATATCTATAGGTACTTTAGTTAGCCTAATAAAAGGACGTAGAATACGACTCGAAGGAAGACAATAACTAAGAAGATAGGGTATTAGTTCTACTTCTACGCCGTTACTATCGACCCTTCTAACCCTTCTAGTAGCTAGACTATCCGCTATTCTAATAAAGAAGCTTACTATTGCTATAACTATAGACCTAACGACGTTGTTAGTCTTACTATCTATAGAAGTCGCTTAAGAACGGCTAATTTCCTCGAGCAACTAGAACGGCTTTAGTCCGCGCGAATACTAACGTCTAAGATAATAGCCTATTTCCGAGGCCGTAGTATTATTATTAAATTACAAGACCTATATAATGTCTCTTAGCTTCGCAACCTTAGCGTACGACGAGAAGCTAATTAAGCCGAGCGGATAGTTAAATTGCTCGAGGAATACGATATCTATAAGGATATTTAAACTAAACCTAATAGCGCTATTAAATCTATAGTAGCTCTTTATCTAGTCTTAATTAAAGCCTTTAAACTAACGCCTTATACGCTTGTACTAAATACTACGTATTCGACTAATCTATACAACCTCGAGTTGCTAGATATAGTCGCTACTAGACCTTTAAATAATACGATTAAGCTCGGTATTAGCCTTGTCCGTCCGAAGCCTAATAAGGCCGATTTTGTACAACTTCTTAGGTCTATTAAACAGGCCTTTAAAGCCGCCGGATGCGCTATACTACTAGTTGTTAGTACTAACCGTAAAGAGGCATTAATGCTAGCTTATAAGGAGGTGTTTCCTAACGCTAAGAATATTATCTATAACTAGCATCTATAGCAAGACATACTTACTCGAGTACGTAAAGAACGAGGCGAGTTTGCATAGGTTAAGGACGATAATAGCGGCTAGACTAATAGCCCTTAAACTAGCTAGTTTATAAAGCTGTTTGTCTATACTATTTATAGCTAAACCGAAGACGAGTTTAATAGCAACGCTAATAAACTAGACAACGTCTATCCTATATTTAAGGCCTATCTTTATAAGAACTAGTAGCGCTATAAGCAACGAATAGTCGACTGCTAGACTAACGAAGTACTCTACTTTAGTTGTAAGACAACCTTACGAGTCGAGTCTTACTACGGACGGATTAAACTATAGCTAAACTATAGCAGTCGCTACGATATCTTTACGCTCTTTAAAGCACTTATTAAGTAGTAGAACGAGGGTTACGACCGCCGCCGCTATATACTTGCTAACAATCTAAAGCGCTGTAATAAGGCTATTATTAGTCTATTCTAGGCAAGCGTATCTCGAGTAATTAGCGACTACTACCTTCTCGAGGTTACGAGGTATAATAGCTCTACGTACGTGCTATAGCACTTCTAAGGACTACAACTAACGACAATAGCAACGAGATTAAGTATTTAGCCTTCTCGTATAGCTGCTTATAGTGCCGCTATAACGACTACCTTAGTAGGACCTATAGTTATCCTTATATATACGCCCTAATAAAGATTCTCGAGACAGGTAGTAGTCGTACTATACTATTACTAAGCTACTTCTACGCTTACTAGTATATCGACTTCTCGAAGTTACTACGTTTACGAGAGCCTACTATAGTATATAGCAACCGTAAACCTATAACCGGCGGAGCGATACTATACTTAATAAAGCGCGTAGCAACGGCTCGAGAATTAGACGACCTAAATAAGACTATAGTTGCTAAGAAGTAGAAGATAGCGATAGCAAGAACGACGGACTTCGTACTCGAGCCTAGTATATTACTTACTTAATTAAGGACGACTGTCGAGCACTACAAGTACGTAAAGAGCTAATGCTGTACTTAATAGTGCCCTTACTAGAAGGCTAACCGAGCATATAGCTCTACCTACTATCTAGTAGGCTTCGAGTACTATAATCTACGTACTAAGCTATTACTTCTAGACGCTCTACAACCTCCTTCTAAGCTAGATCTACTGCGGTAAGAGGTTAATAACCTACGTACGCGTAAAGAATAGCGCTTACTCTAGCAGATTAAATATAGCTAATAGTAGGCGGCGTTATTTAAATAGTAACAACGATAGGCTACTTAGTAGTAATAGCAGCAATAGCAGTATTAGTATTTACTAACACAGCCGATAGGACGGCTACTTTACTACTAGGTGCTATAGCAATAGCACTATTAGTTTACTTAGTAGCAGTATTATATATAGTAGTAGGCGAGTTAACAACTAAGAGACTAATATAAGCTAGTATATATAGCCTCGCGTAGTTATAAGGCTATAGGTCGTAACCCGCTTAGACCTAAGTAGATAGCTAGCAACTAACAATACCTTAAATTTTGCTATACTACTAATTTGCTAATAATCTTTAGCTTTATAGATAGTAGTAGTATAGTTACCTAGTCGGAGATAGTTACGGGGATGCGATTATCGCTTCTACACGCGATTTAGTTAGTAACAGTCGATCTCATAATCCACGTATCCACTGGGGCTCGGGCGGGCAGCTAGGGCTCGGTATAAGTGCCAGGGATGTCTCGGGGCGTTTCGAAGATACGCACAGACCTTGTCACGAAAAGCACACGCCCCGCGTTAACTGTTGCTCCACTTTCACATTGGCGACAGACCTATTTTCCACGATATACAGCAACGACGTTACTGCCCATCAATACCACCAAAACCGCCGACATGTCAGACTTCGAAGATAACGACGAAATGGAAATCGACCGCCCATCCAACGACATCCAATTCTCCTCGGCAAAAGACAGCAAAGGCAAACGCAGCGCCGCCAATCTCCCAGTCGAAGCCGAAGACAACCTGCCATGGGTAGAAAAGTACAGACCCAACTCCCTCTCAGACGTCTCCGGACACCAAGACATCCTCGCCACAATCAACAAATTCGTCGACTCGAATCGCCTCCCACATCTCCTCCTCTACGGCCCACCAGGCACAGGCAAGACCTCCACAGTGCTCGCCTTGGCTCGCAAGATATACGGCAACAAGAACATGCGCCAAATGGTTCTCGAGCTCAATGCTTCCGACGACCGAGGTATTGACGTTGTGCGAGAACAGATCAAGACCTTCAGCTCTACGAAACAGATCTTCGCCGGGAGCTTCGACAAGAGCAAGCAGGACGACAGCATGGCGACATACAAGCTCATCATTCTCGACGAGGCGGATGCGATGACAAGTACCGCGCAAATGGCGCTGAGACGAATCATGGAGAGATACACGGCCAACACAAGATTCTGCATCATCGCCAACTACACTCACAAACTCAGCCCCGCACTCCTGTCCAGATGTACGAGATTCCGTTTCTCGCCACTGAAAGAGCCTGATATCCGAAGATTGGTCGACAAAGTCATCATCGAAGAAGGCGTGAATATTGCTTCGGACGCAACAGACAGCCTGGTCACACTTTCCAAGGGAGACATGAGACGGGCATTGAATGTGCTGCAAGCATGCCATGCTTCATCAACGCCACTTCACGTTCCCGGCGAACCAGTCAAGGAGGGCAAAGACATCCAACGAGATCTGATCACGATGGAGACGATTTATGATTGTATTGCTGCACCGCACCCAGCAGATATCAAGATGATTATCCAGACACTGCTTACGACCAAAAATGTTGGGTCGTGCTTGACGACAATCAATGTCTTGAAGAAGACGAAAGGTCTGGCGTTGGCGGACATTCTGACTGCGCTGGGCGATGAGCTTACGGAGCTTGAGGTCCCGGCTCAGACCAGAGTGGCTTGGCTGGAGGGTCTCCCGGAGATCGAGCATCGTCCTTAGTGGTGTTGCCAGCGAAAGTGTGCAGACAGGAGGTCTGGTTGGTGTCGTCCGCAGTGGTGTAGGCATGATGGGGAAGCCAAAGGCGTGAAAAGACTGATTGTTATCTTTCAAAGGCTTGAAGCGTAAGAGCATGGCGTTTGGCTGCTGCATTCAGGCCCAAGAATTGGCGAGATGAGAATCCGGTCCGAAGGTGGTGCAAATAAGCTTCAATTTTGGAAGGACCGTACTGGGAGCCTACGGCGCGTATGTCGGTGCTATCAGGCGCGCTCAAGACATCGCGACACCTTCCTGCCAATTCTCAGTCTACGCTGCTCTCGCAACTCCCTAGTCCCAGACGCCAGACTGCAGTAGGATTGAGAAGTCGCAAGAGCGGCTGAGACAGCGATAACTTGTTGCTTTGCCTCTTCATCGTTTACGTCCAAACAATCAGCACTCGACATTCCACCAGGCAGCATTCCACCAACACACAAATCAGGAACCATGCCATACACAACCTTCCAGTTAGCAGGACAGACCCTCGGCAACATGCAAGACCTCCGACTAGCTCAAGATAGCGCACTCTTCATCGTCTTCCTATCCTCGAATGACCCACATACCGGGCAACCATGGCATCCGGACGTGAGACTTGCGCTACCAAGTCTCGAGACGACATTTTCTCACAAAGACAAGCGGGCGATCTTTGTGCCCGTTGGGCTACCAGAGGAGCGAGTCTTTCCTCTATCGGTCTTTGGCAGATAATATGACGTGTTCGCTGATACTTCTGACCAGTTGGCGCAGTTGTAAGAACCCATGGCGCAAAGACCCTTGGCGTATTATCAATATCCCAACTGTGGCGCGATACGAAAGGGATTATACCGGCCAGATCAAGGAAGTTGGAAGGCTGATTGAGAGGAACATTCTGGATGCTCGGCGGCTACAGCAGCTGGTGTGGCGCCAGAATGATCAAGGCATATACGCGAACGAGGAGGGTGTTCAGTCCCCATCTGCTGGAGAGTTTGAGGAACTATATTCAAGTCTGACAAAAGTGACCGGCTCGTTGGGTGAGGGAAAGAATGATGGTATGTGATTATGAGAAGTAGACTACTACGTCTGCATAGCTTTTTAAACTCCCGCATCGATACTTCGCCTTGACGTGCCTCCTGCACATGCTCTCCGACACCCAGCGTCACTTTCGGCGCTTCATAATATTTGAGAAAAACCACAACCCACTGCACGACACTGATCAAGAAGGTTATGGCGAATGCGACGATGCATTAGTTCATGGTCGATCCAGTCAGGGAGGGAAGACGAAGAGGACCGTGGTGAAAACCGTGTACTCCAGTCCGATAATGTTCGCAGCCCATCCAAGCCACGTGGGAAGAGCAAAAGCATGCTCGGGCAATGTCCGACTACCTTGGAAGACATACCGTCGCTGACTCCCAGAGCCACTACCAGGTACAAAAGCAGCAGTGATCGCATTGAATGCCACACTATTCCCAAGAAAGATGCAGCCGACGATCACCCCTACCACGACATTCAGGTAGAGGGCGCTCAATGACACACCAAGCTTCGGGTGCGCCTCCCACCACAATTTCGACCGTCTCGAGCGAAAGCAAATGTCATTCGTGGGGATGTTGTCAGGACTGAGTTGCCAGAGAACATGAAGGCAGATGAGTGGGAAGATGAGCAAGCCAATGGCGCCGAATTTTCTTGAAGTCGCAATGTCAGGATCTGGAGAGGCGGACCGAGTGGCGAAGAAATGATCGTGTCGAGATTTGCCTGTCCGCCGGAAACGAAGAGCAGAATAATGAGGAACACCAACCTTGTGCTGATACCGATGTACTGGCAGTACACCATGATCTTCGGTCCTTCGATCGATGAGTTCGGGATCACTTCGATCTGTCCAAGCGTAAGCATGAAGTAGCAACGCAAATATGAATATAATTTCAACTCACCATATGCGCAACAGGATCAAAAACTGTCAAAGCCAACCCACCCTTCGAAAATCTCCAACAACCACGCCAGCCCATCCTGCCGCTCCGTCGAACGCGCAAACACAACAATACAAATCCAACCCCGATCCCACCCCAGCGGAACATAACCCAGATGTTCCAATGCAAGAATCAATCACGCCACCCACCACCCAGATAAACTAATCCACTCTTTCATCTTTGAGGACTCATGACCGCGATTTGTCCACCAAGCAGTTGGATCTGCAAGACAAAAGAAAATTCCGCGAGAGAAGCGGCGAGGAAGAAGGAGAGGTTGTAGATTCCTGATGTTTCGAAACCATATAATGGCCGCCGCGAAGGACAAGGCTGCTGCTAGGAGTTTAGGATTGCGAAGGAGAGGCCTAGCATGCTATATTTTGAGAACTGGCGGGAGCGTGGCGAGGTAAAGGCTGTCGAGTCGAGGAGTTTCGACATGGTGGTGGTGGTGATGATGGTAGAGCGAGGAGTGTGATGATAGGAAATGGAGAAGAGTGTAGTCTTGCTTGCTTGCGCATTCATCCCCTGACTCCTCTTGCCAAGCGTGGTTAGATATATTCTATTGATTTTCAATCCCCGCACGCCAGTGTGAGTGAACTTGTGGCTAGGTAGCTTTCCATTCAAAATGTATGGTCTCGGCAGTGCTGCAGCGAACGACGGCGACGAATACCTAAAAAACACAACCCCTCGACAGCGCCGCGCCCATACCCTCCCACCCCAATACAACCAGACTCGATTACCCTATAGTCTACTGCCTCCGACAACCCCCTTCCCTAGCCCCCTTCCCTCCACCCTCCCCCCTCATCCTCTCACCCTCACCCTTCTCCTCCTTCTCAGCCCGCCTCTTCGCCACACTCCGTCTGGCCGCCCACCTCTCCTTCTCAAGCGCACACTCCAACTTCAAATCCGGCCGTTGCATAGCCAGAGTATTAAGCATGCGTATAGCATCCTCACTATCCTCACAAAAACGACTCGCAGCAAGTGTAATAGCCTCGTGAACTTTAGCAGGAGCATTCGCCGCAGGTTTCTGTCGCACAGGCTGCTCTTCTTTCATCACAACAGGTTTAGAATTCTCCACCCTCCTTCTTTCAATCTCAACACCTCGAATTCTCGCCTCGAGGGCAAGGGGATCGTATCGTTGCGCGTGTTCAACCGCCTGTTTGTCTTTGAGACCTATTTCTCGAGGTGAAATTTCTGGTTCTCGCGCGCGGAAGAAGTTGGCGCCAGTTGTGGATTGAGCGGTTAAGGCGGCGGAGAAGGCGATGGCTTGGTCGTGTGCGGGATTGGGGGAATCGAAGTCTTCTTCCCAGAAACGGTCGATCCAGTCTAGGATGACTGGTGAGTAGCCTGGGTTGTGGGCTTGGGCTTGTTCGTCCTCGTCGGCGGAGTCTTCAAAGACATCTTCGTAGACATGCGCGGAGGTGGTTTGCGGAAATCGCGCCATTGTTTGCTTGGAGTGCAGTTCGGCCTAGAATTTGATCGAGTGTCACAACGTCTGAGTTCTGTGTAGAATTTAGCATGTTCAAAGTGGTGAAATAAGAAGCTGTGGTATTTATGTCAAAGCTTAATTCCAGCCTATCACCTACTGTCGAAAGGGTAATGGCTAGCAGTGCGAATAAGCTCCAGCCTGCTTGCAAAGTGCCTGAGGCAGAGAGCCTGATCGAGCTGCATGTCCTCAGTCCTCCATGTCTGTGTCTTCCTCTTCGCTGTCCTCACTCGTCACGCTTTCCTCCCTCTTCACCTCAGCTTTCCAGGGAAAGTCTTCCTCATCAACCACAAGGCTCGTCAAATATGGAAGAGAGTCTCTATCTGTCCAGCGCAGAGTACTGGTGACCATCGGCTTGACGATCTCCGCCGCTCTGGCCTTGATGGTCTTCAGAATTGCCCGCACTTCTTCTTTCTTGTCGGGGTCGAGTTCGCGGACACTGTCTCGGCGACCTTCAGAGCTACGGCGCGTCACTGCCGCGAAGACTTGACCCTCGGGCAAATAGTCGTCAGCGCCACCTAAAAGTCGGTAGAACTCCGCGATTTGGAGACAATCCTGCTCCTCATGATTGCAGAATGCGTTGGTCTGCACCTGTACAGCGTTGCTTTCGTGGAAGCGGAGATGCTCTGCAATCCTGTAACAGTGTCAGTACAATAGACTTTCTCCTTGGCAGATATTAAAAACATACCACTCTTTGTAGAAGACCAGCACGCTGTAGGGGAGGAAATCAGTGCTTGGGCTGACAGGTACTTCCCTGCCTCCAGAAGCCTTGATAGTGAAGCTGAGTAGTGAACTGTTGACAGAGATGCGCTGGTACTCCATCTCTCTCGCACGATACTCTACCTTTGATCGAACACACTGTGGAAGACCTTGCTCCTCCAGACCGCTTGGAAGTGTGAGGAAGGCGCTAGCGACATGCACAAACGCCTCCTTGTATATTGACGCCTTTTTGAGGTTGGACGCAATAGCCAGCCATTTCACAGCATTTCCAGCAATCGAGGCCCATAGCATGTTTCGTTCGTCAAACCCGTCAAAGACGACGGTAAGTGCGCTCGTGACTGGTGAGCTGGGAGTGTTTGCTTCGTAAAGGTGCGCAAGTTTTGATACTGCTTCGATGCGCGGAAGAGACTTGTTGACGCTGTCCTGATCCAGCAGCAGGTGCTTGGGAGAAGTATGCGCAGTGATTCGGAAGAACGTTTCGTATGCTTTGAGCCATTCCATACTCTTTTGCGCATCAACCTTGGCTGTGGCTTCAGCTTCACCATCATCTTCTTGCTTGACAGACTTCTTCAACTCCTTCTTGCTGAGATTTTGTTCTGCAGTCCCGCTTCAGTACTTGCAAATCTTGTAGAAGCAGCTCGGGCACACCACCGGCTACGGCAGGGCTCTGCAAAGTGTAGAGATAGTTCACACCATCTGGGCCTAGTGAAGTTGGAGCCGCGGAGGACAATGACTCCGCCAACCAAAGAGATGCCGCCCGGAGCTCTTCTGCTCGCAATCTGCAGCTCAAGCCCAAAGTGTTACAATCCAGCACGATTAGAACGTCGCCTTTGCGCAGAAACTTCTTCCTCGTCTTTGTGCACTTCCCAAGCTCCATCTCGGTAAGAGCTTCTTCTACCAGCGTTGGCGAGTTACGTTCATAGAAGCGTCCAACTGCTTCTTGGACATCGCCGCGGGATTGGCGAAGCAGATCTTGTGCATCCTCTTTGGATGTCCCTACGACTTCGAGAACTTTGGCAATACTCTGCTCAAGATTTGCTTCGGCTTCCTCCTCGATGACCTCGGGATGTTCTGCAGAGCCGTTTCGACGCTCTTGGGAGATGCCTTCATCCAATGGCTTTGGAACACTTGGCTCGACGGCATGGTTCGAAGCTCTTGGTGCATCGCGCGCTTCCCACTCATCCAGCGTTGCCGTTACAACATCGAAGCCGTCGCTGCGCATGGTATCTGAAGCCACAAATGCCTGGCGATTAGACGAGATGTTGTTATAGCTCGATGACCCTGGAGTTGGAGAACGTGGGCTCGCTTGCGCGAATGGTATGTCACTGCCAATCGCGCTGTCGGTTGTTGAAGACGGTGTGCTATCTCTCGGCGCGTTCATATCATGGAAGCGACCACCGATATCGTGTTGTCGCAGATTGTGGATCGCATGCATGTGCCGTTGAGCGATGTGCTGTGTTGGTGATGGAGTCGACTGTGCGCAAAGGTAAGTTCAGAGGTGATGCGCTTTGAAGGCTCGCAGCATGTGAAAGTGCAAAAGTGAGGCTTTCCGAGACAGCCCGCATTGTGAAACCGTCTCATCCGCACACACGACCTATTTTCTTGTTGATTGGCATCCATCAAATCATCTCTACACGATAAAACAGCGCCTTTGGGGGTATCATCATAATCCTTATTAAAAAGGCCTCAAAATCTGATCTCGTAGCTTCCAGCTCTTGTCATGTACCGCACCCACTTGACACTGCTATAATTGCCCTTCTCAAACACCTTCAGATAGCGCACAAGAAGCCCTGAACTCGTGAACATCAACAAGCTGAATTGCATGCTCAGCGGCGGTCTTGACCAAGCCTTGTACGTGGTCATGGCACTCAGCTCAGCCTCTGCGCTCAGGACAAATTCACTCTGGCCAGTGAATCGTGCAATCTTCCACTCGATCACATTTTCAGCTGGGACGTACTTGGCCTTGCCTTGCGAGGTGCGATGGGTTGTGTTTGCTGTGTTGAGCGGTGTAGGTATGCGAACGGATACATTGGTAGCGAAAAGCTTTGCACCATAATTGGCCCGGATTGCGATTGAGTACTCGACTTTGCTTCGTCCAATTTCATTGACGATAGCGTGTACCTTGAATGGCAGGTTGACGTTCTCCGAGCAGCGATACGACATGAGCTGGAAGGAGCCGTCCGGTGGGATGAATGAAATGGTCCGATCGGAGGTAAATGAGCTGAGCTTCACGCATTGATGAAGCGAAACGTCTTCCAAAGTGACTGAGCCTGCAGCGGCTTTGGTTGCCTTGTTGCCAGGCAAGTTGCCGATGGGACCACCTTGTCCATCCACGCCTCCAGAATGCGATGCCAGCGTCAAAGCATCGTTCAGACCAAACTTGCATTCTGGCGTACCTGACAGGTAGGCACGCATCTCTATGGCTCCGTTGACGTCCGCGCGAAGCACAGTCCCCGATGCTGACACCAGAAGATTGACGTCCTCAATCACATCCACAAAAGCCTCGTTCTTGCGGTATTTGATATTGTCTCTTCTCCAGCTTAGCGCTCCAGTGGCTTGCATTGTGATCTTGCTGCTGTCCTCCAGTGCGCGTTCTGACTTGACACCCTCTGTAGTGATGTACATTTTCAATGTCTCGGTCTCTGTATTTTGAGGATAGCCAAAATCCAGGATCTCGTCCAGCAATTCGTAGACCATAACAAAGTTGCTCTTGACAGCCTCCTCATCGAAGCGGCCAAAGTAGCTCTTGCCCAGTTGGACCAGCTTGTACAGGAACTCGAATACCAACGCGCTGTTAACGTTACCCTTGCTGACGCCGACGATGTATATGTTCTCGCTCTTGATGTGGCTGAATGTCGTGCTTCCGAGGGTGAGAATGGGCGATCTGATCTGAGGGTTGCTGATTACTTGGATGCGGAAGACGTCGGCGAGTCGAGGGCGCATGTCCTGGCGGAAGGCGCGCATGATGAGCAGCTCGCCCTTCTGGTTGAACAGCAGCACTCCGGACAGCATCTTGGCGGTGTTGCTGCGGTAGTAATTGGGGATGCTGGTGGAAGAGTGAACGGTAGCAGTGGAAGCTCAGGGAGTGCATATGGGATGCGGAATTTGGTCCGTTCTGGAGATGAACGTCGCGTCTCACAATTTACGAACGCGACTGTCTACACCAAATATGCCCAAACGGCGGAAGACGGACGATTTGCACGAAGACGATGATCCTACACCACGCAAGACGAGGAGAAGTGCGAAAGATGATAACGAGCCTGCGGTCCCCAGCCCTTCGCGAACATTGGAAACACCATCGAAGCGAAAGTCAATCTTGAAAGAAACACCAAGCAAGGCAAACGGGCTGAAGTCGGTTGAGGCTACTCCTAGCTCACTGCGCAAGGTGCTGTTCTCGACGCCTTACAAGGAAGGAGAACAAGTCGATGGCGACGATGAAGATGCATCAGCAGCAGCACGGAACGATCGCTCAGCGCGTAGAAAGAGCCAGCGGACGTTGCAGAAGCAGATCGCGCAGACCGAAGACAGCGATGCGGAGGATGACGTTCGAGAAGACGCTATAGCGCACGCAATTCTGGGCGAAGACGAGGGCGACGAGGATGAAGAGGTGGACGATGCGGTGGACGTGGGCCACCCAGCGACACCCTCCAAGACTGGCAGGCAGGGAGGACGACCCAAAGGCCGACGGCGTGAACGTACTCCGAGTCCGCCGCCTGATATGCCGCCTCATGAGCTGTACTTCTTTCAGAATCGGGCAGGCGGCAATAGGACTTCTGCCAACACAATGCCCTCGCACCTGCTGTTGAACCACGAGGACTACTTTGCGCAGATGAATGCTTACAAAGATCCTCACGACACAGACATGAAAATGCTCAGGGAACTACATGCGCGAGCATATGATCAATGGATGTTTGAGCTGGAAGAAAACTTCAATCTCTGCTTCTACGGCTATGGTTCCAAACGAGACCTGCTGATGGACTTTGCCGAGCACATGTACTACCAATGCGAGAAGTCGCCGAATATTGTGGTAGTCAATGGGTACACACCTGGTCTCACCATACGTGACGCTCTCAATTCGCTGGCTGGCGTTGTGCTTCCAAAAAGCACTAAGCTCCCAGCACAGCCGACGGCAATGCTCGATTTGCTTTCAACTACGCTCACAGAAAGTCCGCCAAAACAAAAGATCGTCCTCATCATTCACTCACTTGATCACGCCAACCTTCGCAAATCTGCAACGCAGACGCTGGTCGCGAGATTGGCTTCACACGCCAGCATATCGCTGTTGGCTTCGTGCGACACGCCGAACTTTCCACTCCTGTGGGACGTATCACTTTCGTCTCAACTACGCTTCCTCTATCACGACGCGACGACCTTTGCACCATACACAGCTGAGATCGAAGTTGTGGAAGAGGTGAATGCTCTGCTGGGCAGAAGCAGCCGGCGCTTAGGTGGCAAAGACGGGGTTGGCTACGTGTTGAAATCGCTACCAGAGAATGCGCGAAGCTTATTTCGCATCCTCGTCGCAGAGCAGCTTGCATTGGCCGACACTGAAGACGATGCTCTGCTCAACGGTGTTGCCCATGACAGCGATGCGGAAGATATTATCGGCGCAGAGGATGAAGATGAAGCAGCGGCAGAGCAGCAGACACCTTCGAGGCGTGGACGGGGCCGACCGGCAAAATCAAAAGCCAAACCTGCCAAGGCTTCGGCGCCTGCGCCGAACGCACCGATCGGCATTGAGTACAGGACATTGTATCACAAGGCAGTGGAAGAGTTTGTTTGTTCGAGTGAGGTGAACTTTAGGACACTACTGAAGGAATTCCACGATCACCAAATGATCGAAAGTCGGAAAGACGGGCTTGGCACCGAGCGACTTGTCGTTCCCTTCAGGAGAGAGGAGCTGGAGTCGATACTAGAGGAGCTGGTATGAGAAGATCGCCACGATACGATTGCATCCACATAGATTCATCCTCCAATTGTGCAGCGTTCGCAAAGTGTAAGATTGAGTGAAGCAAGGCTAACTTCTGGGCGTGGCGCTGGCTTTTGTCCTCAGAATTCTTGTCCTCAGAATTGTCCTCAGAATTTTCCTGAGGACAATAGCATCCATCTCACGAGGCACTGACCTTTGGATATATATTTTACTCTCGAGATGTCCGTTGAGGTGCAACTTTCGACAACTACTTGCCTACCGCTACGCTTGCCGTCTAGCATACCATCGCACCATCATGGCTTCTCCTGTCGCAGAAATGACCCTTGAAGAAATCTACACCCGAGTCCGACGATCTTCACCTCGCGCCATCCTCGTGCTGCCCCAAGGCTACACGCAGCGTGACCTCAAAGTGGCCCATCGTGCGCTGGCGATCCGTCTGCACCCCGACAAATGCAGTGTCGACCTCCGTGACCTTCACACGGAGCTCTTCAAGCGTGTGCAAACCGCATACGAGCTGCTCCTCGAACTCAACCAAATCCCTAGCGCAACTCCCCACAAGGCCGACCCAAAAGATGATGAAGAATCAAGCGCAATTTCCGATTCAGAAGACGATGAAGGATCAAGCGCAACTTCCGACCAGGCTGATTCAGAGGACGAAGAATACCCGTGTTTTGGACCAGAGCCGCCATTCACATCTGGCTGGTCGGCACGGGATTTCGGACGTACCTTTCGGGCGATGGACGAAATGATGGCACAAGACGAACCCATGTGGGAACGAATCAAGCGGCCGACGTTCCCGCGAACGAAGACTCCTCTCATGAGCAAGAAGGCCGCAGTACGAGTGCAGAGGGTGCGGCAGGAAAGGTGTGTTGAGTACGAAAAATTTCTCATGAGGCATCGGAATGACATGCGGCTGTGGGAGATGGCGGGGGCGAAGTCAAAGCTGAGAGAGAGGAGGGCATTTCTCCAGGCAAGAATGAAGGAAGACCAGAGCTCATCCGGAAACGAACGCGAGCAAGCGCGGGAAGCATGAGATCCTGCCCTGCGATCAAGAGCGAATTTTGGTTACGAAGGCAGGGACATCTGAGCAGTGGACGCCCACCAGATGGTAAGACATCCAGATACCTCCTTCACAGCAGATAGACTTGGAATGATCATCACACTCCAGTATCACGAAAGTGCATCACAACTTCCGCATGGTGCAGTGTGCAGCTGCTTGGCACGACTATTTGCATCAAGACCACGCAACCGTACCATCACGGGATTGGAAGATGCTCACTGCTGACCAACCACTAGTAACCAAACATTGACAATCAACAAATCTAGCTTCCAGCGATCATCTCCGCCAGCAACAAAGTCACATCATGACTATACCACGCCCAGAAGCCAGTACCACGCTGCCGTCGACAAGTTCCACCAGACCAGAAACCCCTCACAAAAGTTTTCTTTGTCGCCAACAGATCGTGTTCGACGTGGCTTGCTACTTTACGAGAAGCCTTGTCTCGACCACCTCTCCACCTCCTCTCCTGATGAGCCACGAAATCCATGGCGAGGATTCGATCGCAATCAGGCAATCCAGCCAGGTAGTAAGCGACTTTGGCGTCGACAACAGGTTGACTAGAACGGACCACGCTTCTTCCGAGGTGGCGAAGAGTACAGTGAGAGCGTCGACAAGCAGACTGGACTCGAAACGGAAGTCGCATGATGATAGCTGAGAAAGCGAAGGCGAACCTCCAAGAAAAATTAGCACACATGGATAGATATAAAGACCATGATCAAGGCCCGGAGTCAAGACTCAACCGCCAACACTCAAACAAGACTCAGCACTCAAAACTCCCAACCAAAAAAAAATGCATTTCACCCAACTTCTCACCACCCTCATGCTCGCAGCAGCATCCACCGCAACCGCCGCACCCGACAAACGTGCCGCGAACAGATGCGCAGTCGGTCAAACCTATTGCGGAAGGTTCCTAAAGAACCAAGGCAGTGGTCCCAACCAAAATCTCGGTACGTGATTCTCATCCCTCTTTTCTTCCCTACTAAGACTTGAATTCAGGTTGGAACAACGACCAAATCATCTCCGCGCTCGACAGAACTCCACCCAAGGGCATCAATCTTCGAAGTGGAGCGGGGATTGTGAATAATTCGGTGTTTTTGTGCAAGAGTCCCAATGGTGGAGGAGGAGGATGGTCGGGGAATAATGATAATAAGAATAATCGATTGGATTGGATCGCGGTTTGTGGGTCGGGGTGTGATTCGTATTCGGGCAATGGAGGAAATGATAGATGCAATGGGTAGGTAGAACGATCCAAGATCAAAGTGGTAAGTATAAGGAGGGAATTTATGGAGCTTACCTGCAGTCACTCGTTATCTATCAAGAAAGAAGCAATCGGATTCGCGATGTAGCTGGGGAAGAATACATACAACACAACTGATGGTTGATGGTATGACCATTTATTCTCCCTCTTGACTGCTCTTGGTGCACACTGTACGCTTTCTTCGACAGCTCGCCGGGCGATGGCCGCCCCCCTCCCCGTCGAGGCCCAGCCTCTCTAAGGAGTCGGTAGCCTGATGGTCAAGATGAAACGATGGCGCGTGCCAACGCTGAGGTGTAAAGCCGCGCAGAATCAGACGAGGAAATTTTGGAATACCTTCAGCTGCGGACACATGTCAGCATAGATGCTCCTGGTACCGAGCTCGCGGCATCTGTGGGCGGCTATATCCTTGCTTGCTGCTCAGTGTTGCTTGCCTGTCGACTTGTTGGTGTTGAGGCCAGCTTTGGCAGCGCTATCTGCTAGAATAGTCCTCCGCTCGCTTGCCCCTAGGATGAGACGACGGTTCGTTCACTATCGATCTCTTGTAGCCGGCGACGCATGTGGTAGGCCATTCTCGTCGGGGGTAGTCATTTTCCGAAATCATGTCAAAGCTGGTAGCGTCAAGCATGTCTGCTCTGCTCTGCTCTGCCCACAAAACTTCAAAATCTCTGAATATGAAGAACATGTATGCCACCAATCGGACGCACATCCCAGAGTTCGCGGAGTCAGCAATAAACATCAAGAGAGTTCGTCGTATTCTCACGTACGTACCTTCAACTCCGTACATCGGTGCTATACATTCGCAACCAGTTGCGAAGCCACGAGCATAGTATATCCCACTCGCGCGGAGGCAAGCTGCGCAGAGCGGTTACTCGGAGCTGGAGATATATCGAATTCGTTATTGCGGACGAAGGGGTCGTACGTGTTAGGCTCGCCAAGAATGTCAGGAACCGTGCGATGGCGATAATCACTATCGTCGATGTCCTTAAGGTCGTTAAAGGTGCCGCCGTAGTTGTCGTCTAGTAGGGGCGTTGCCGCAGCCTCGATTAGCTATTGCTTATTAGCATCGACATTTTCGTTGGCATCGACATTCTCGTTAGCATCGGCGCTATTACTCTAAGGCGCGAAGGGATCGTCAGGTAGCGCTATATCGCGCTATAGTAGCTCTATATCGCGCTGCTGCTGCATTGTTTTGCGCCGCTCGAAACGGTAGCGAACACCCTTGCCGCGCGCAAGCTCTCGCATCGACTGTCGGTGCTGCAGAGGATGTTGTTCGGAAAGATAGTGTTCGAAAGATGTTGTTGTTCCGGCGAAGTTGTTGTTGCAAACAGAAGTGAGCTTGGTACGCGCATCCACGCAGAAGTGTGGAAGGCACGCGATCCCGCTGCCAGAACAGATGCATGTGCATTAAGTCTGTCACATGATTCTCCGTTGGTATGTCTAGCGGTGGCGACGATCGTAGGCCCTCACCATTGCTTTCTTCACACATCTCCAACTCCGAGTAACCGCTCCGTGTAAGTGCCGAGCCTACAAGCTCAGTAAACCCCTTCCTTCTCCGCAGAGTCAGCAGAGATGTTTAGAGAAGTGAAAGAACTCTCACTTACATACCCTCATCTCTAAACAACTGCTATGCTCATCTTAAGCGAGTTGCGACACTACAAGCGTAGAAACCCGCTTCTACGCAGAGTTAGCAGAGATTTCGAGAGAGGTCCAAGTACTCTCACATACCTTCATCTCCAACCAACCACTATGCTGATCTCGAGCCGTTTACGACACTACAAGCGTAGAAACCCGCTTCTACGCAGAGTTAGCAGAGATTTCTAGATAAGTCCAAGGACTCTCACATACCTCAGCTTCCGACAAACCACTATGGCTCATCTCAAGCCAGTCGCGACACTGCGAGCTCAGTACATCCCCTCGAACGGAGTCAGCAGAAGTAGGAATGAAAATTTTGTTTTTCTGACATGACACAATTGCTCTCTCATTTTTCCCTCCAAACCAGAAGGATTTTTCTTTGGGGGGGGTATCTTCATGCTATTATTAAAACGCAGCAAACACCACCAAACAAGGCCCATGCAAATTTTTGGAATTAATTCTGAAGCCAACCCCGTCGCTTCTTCTCCTTCTTCTCCCTCCGCTCCTGATTGTACCTCTTCGCGTCCTCCTTGGACACTCTCGTCTGGCGACGCTCAGCCTTGAGGGACTTTCCGCCATGCTGATTGGCGGCGGCGTCGACGTCGAAGAAAGCGTTCATTTGGCGGCCGCTCTTGGCGGCGTCGCTGTGGCGGTCGGGGCCGAGGTCGCCGACCTGAGCTCTGCCTGTGAAGCGGTTGAGACTCATGGTGGCGGCGTAGTCGGCTTGTTGGGTGGAGGCCATGAAGGCCTTTTGCTCGTCCATCGAGCGCTCTTCCAGGCGCTTCTTCTCGTGGAACTTGGCGTAGTCGGCGTTTGGGTCATAGTTTCCGTGGATTTTTGGGTTGTAGCCCTGGTACTCCTCGTCTTTCTGCTGTGACTCCGCGAGGTCGTCCGTTCCAACTAGACGTGGTTAGCATTGCAGGGTAGGGAGCGGCGAAGGAGATACATACTCGACTTGCCATTCTTCAGCAGTCCGATGCGTATGTCTGGCCCTTGGGTCTCTGGGTCCCACATCCAGTAAGGCTCGGTTGGCTCATCCCATGTTGTTTGCTGTGTGTCGTAGTGGATGTAGTAGTATGAGCCTTCGGGGTACTCTGCGCCCTCGGCCTTGCATTTGTACCACTTGTACTTGGCGCGCAAGTCGTGCATCTTGATGGTCTCGTCAGAATGGTTTGAAGACATGGCTTGTGTGCTGCGTGATGATGCGAAGGGGGTGCAGGGAGAGAGGAAGGTGAAGTTCGTGGCCGGAGTGTCTGTGAAGCTGGCTTTGCAACGGTGCATCAGCGGCATTGCCTCCGCAACCACCACAGGCAACACACAGTTCTACCTAGGTAGCGAAACAGGAGATACGAGATAGTTGGCTTCACAGCAAGACGCTGCGGCAGCAACAACTCACCGATTCATCATCAAGTTCCTGGCGCTTCGTGGTCTCATCGCCTTCTGCTGGACCATCCTTACCCTGCGCCTACATCATGTTAGCAAGCCATGAAAGCGCATTCGCAGTATTGCATGAGTATGTCAATCTCAGAAGGCACGAATCATTCGAGAAGATGCGCTCGCAACAAGAGTCGCGCCAGCACGAACATTTGCAAGAGAAGAAAAGGCCAGCCCAACACCAGTTTGCAATGGTCTCTCGCCGTGTGGCCCATCGGAGGAAGCGTGGGAGCCCCGGCATAGACGTCGACAATTCGACGGAGCAACAACTCACCTGCTCGGCCTGTTCTGCCTGTTCTGGTGATTGTTCGGTTGCGGGTCCGGTCTGGTCTTGGGAGCTCGAAGAACTCTTCTCCGAGACGCTTGACCGCGACGCGGCGCCTCTGATTCTGAACTCGTCTCCCTCTGCCATGATGCCCTTGGCCGGAGAAGGACTGAGGCAGAAAACGCACGCGACCACAGGCCGATACTTGGTGTGAAAGCAGACTGAGGTCGGAAGGGAGTCAAGGGAGGCGGCCAAGACCGCTGGGCGGAGATGAAAAGTTCTGGGATCTTCTCAACTCTCAATGGGGATGCGCCTGGGCCAGGATTGCGACGGCGACGGCGATTGCTGGCCTTTGTCGCAGGATTTCGAGCAAGAATGAGAGCAAATCAATCTGTATGTGAACCAAGAGATTCTGATTGCCGCTCGCTCGCTCACTGGCATCGGGAGAAGAGAATACTTCAATGCACTTTGACTGGCCAAAGATGCTGACTGAGTTCAGGAGCTCAGGAGGACTCCGGAAGAGCTTGGCGCGTGGAACCAGCTCTCTGATGATGCCTGAACCTGAACCTCAGCAGGTGGTACGAGCTATATTGCGCGCTCCGTCTTGCAACAACAGTCCCAGAAATGCGATGCTGCCATGGCACAGCCTGTGCTCGTCAGAGCTTATACGAACAGGAAGGGCTTCGCAAACCGAGCTCCCGGACGAGTAGAGGACGCTGAAGCTCTACCACCGATATCGTCGTATGCCTTCGCCGACATTCTCAGGTCGGTACACGGCAGCAAGGAGTTCCAAGATGCAATCGACGGCATCGCAGAGATAGCTGCCAAGAATCGCATGAGCTTGGCTGAGGAGTATGGCTCTCATCTGCCGCCCGTCGGCGAGATTACAGTGACAGGATCCTCTGCTGCTCGACCGCAGCTGCATCGTCCCACCATGCGACGTCGAGCTCTCACGAGCGTGCCCGAAGCCAGCTCGGGAAGCAGCGAGGGTAGCCGCAAGAGTCCAGCGAAAAGAGCGAGTATATTCAGCTTTCGAAAGCAGCAAAAGCAGCCAATGCAGCAAAAGGGAGACTGCAAGCCAATGCAGAGAATGCGCATCGGCAGTATGGGTAGGACGATACCGGTCGGAACGACAGTCGCCATGGCTGTGGAGGTTCTGTGGCCGGCCGATCACACCGGAGCTTCCTTTGAGACCACCACCACTGCTATGAACTCTCCTCCAGGGCCTGGACCCGCACAGCGCTCTTCGAGTGACGCTCAGTCCAGCCTGCAACGACTCCTGGACGGCACTGGCTTGGTGTCTGGTTGAGGATCCGTATATGGGTGCGCGTTCCCGAGATACGTATGATTTGATGTGCCGTTTGGGACGAGCATGGCAGACGCCAATAGTCATGCGCGCAGCGGGCATATATGCAAGAACGCAGAAGAGAAAGCAAATATACAGACAGAAAAACCTCGAACTTATAACTTACCATTGGAGGGGCCTCTATGCCGACCCCAGCATTGTCGTTCGGACCGTCCGAGTCGGTGGACGTGCCGCCGCGAGAAGAATTAATTGCAGTCACGTCGTCTGGACTGGCGGACCCGTTTGCGGCGTTGCTGCCGTCCTCTGGACGTGTAGCCATGGCTGTGGACTGCGGTGTGCCGAAGATCCTGCGGCGTGAGTATGCTGATTGCTGAGCCAGCCTGCTAAGATGCCACGAGCAATGACAGAGGGATGGCGTATATGTGCAGCGGATGGATGTTGTGGAAAGGTTGGTGTGGTGTGGACTGAAGAAAGTCGCAAGAAGGCAGCACGGACGGACCCTTGCGTCGCCACTTCCACATGAAAGTCCCGCTCTTCTTAGTTCGACTCACTTTGCACCCGCTTTTTCCTACAAAACCACAGATCAAGAAAGAGCGACATCAAAAAGACACGACAAACCCGAAAGAGCGACCTCGGACAGGCGCAGGCAAGTACGTGGACGACTGACTCGAGATCTTCCAGCGCACTATGCTAACAACGTCGCAACTAGTGTCTACTACCACACAGCGCGTCGCTGGAGCCGGCGCAGGTGAAGGAGGACGAGGTGGAAAGGGCGGCGGTGGCGGTGGCGGTGGCAGTGGCAGTGGAGGAGGTGGTGGAGACAAGAAGGAACAGCTCCCCGACATCTCTGGGGCCCATCAGCTCAGCGAGGAAGAAGAAGACGCGCTCCTTGAGCGCTTCACCGTTGCGCTCATCGGCATGTGGCAACGCCTTCTCGAGATGGGAGAGGAACAGAGAGCCGACGCGATGTGGGCGCTCGGAGAGCAGGTGTTTGGAGAGGATCGCTGGGGCGGGATGGTAAATGAGAGAATGATGCGGCGGGAGTAGGAGGCGACGCTCGAGACCAGAAGAGGTGCTCTGTCACGGCATCACCATGCAGTATGGCCTGAAAGTCGTTGGGAGATGGAAGCTGGCGCAGGAAACGTGAGTGTTCAGGATATCACCACGACTGAATTGGATACCCAGCTCCGGGTGAAAACTTCAAGCACGCAAGTCAACTCTCCGCTCGTACTGAAATGTGAAACTCCGCAGTTGGTATTCCTGCCGCATGCGATTTGTGTGAGGAGGCCAATATCAGCATGACAAGTGGAGTCTTTGAATCACCTATCGTAACGACAACTCCACAGAAAAATTTATACCCTGCTTCTAACCTCGACGATGCTACTGAATGCGATATCGCCGTCTTCGGAAGCTCTCCACCGTGGAAAATGGACACGGAAGCTCTCAGCATCACTTTCCGCGTGGCCCTTTCCGCCTGCGTAGCATATTCAACGGATGTGGAAGAGTATTTACTGTCACTTCGGTAAGGTTTGCAATATGAGACTCGGGTGTCAAGGGAGACGAGGAAGACATGTGGAAGAGCAGACGCGATCACCATCACCTCCTAGAGTTTGCAACGGACTTCTCGGCAACTTCAACCTAACGCAGTGTACGCTGGGATCTGATAATTATAGAAATCTTGATAGTGAGAGTCTATGTCATCACGTCTACCTTCAAACAGCTCACAGCATTGTGCTAGATGAGACTGTGTTGAGTGCACAACCGCGACGTACCGGATGGTACGAAAAGTGAGAGAGTGAGGTCAAGAGAACGGACGGACTCTCCTAATGGAGGACGGACTGAAGACGCGTAAGAGTTATCGAAGAGGACGAATATCATTGATACACTACCATTTCCCTTCATCCCAACGACCTCAGCCCCTCCCTTCATCCCACAAAACCTCTCCCCCTATTCCTCCTCACAACCGCATCAAATCCCTCAAGCACAGCCTCCGAGTCCTCAGCATGCAAAGCATCCAACGTTTTCTCCGCACCATTGACCATAAACAGCAATAAAAACTTCGCACCACGAAATCTATCCTGATCGATCGCCGACATCTCGTTGATATTCTCAAAACTCTCAGAATCGCTGGCGCCGTTCAGAGACCATCTCACAACGCATTCAGTGGATCTGTTCTTGAACGAGGTTGCCTGAAGTTCCTCAACAATATGCGTGAGCAGGAAAAAGGTCGAGTTGTCGTCGCAGTCCTCAACTTCCTGAAGTGATGGCATTTCGACATATATATCCAGACCTCGAATGAGATGGATCCGCTGTCCGGCTTTCCGTTTGAGCCATTGGCAAAGATGGTGGTTCATGTGGTCTTCGTGAATTGTGGTTCTGAAGCTGTTGATGGCATAGTACATGAGCTCGGCCTCTGCTCGGATCATGCTGCTCGATTGAAGGAGTCCGGGTTCATCCCATATTTCGGCTCCGTGAGGTTCGTAGAGAACGTATTCGTATATGGCATTCCGGATCTCGGGTGGCAGGTGGCTAAAGAATGAGGGCTCCATGTAGGGTAGGAGTAAGATATTTTTGACTGCGAATTGGTTGGCGCGCCGCTGGGGTCAGCAGCTACCTGTTCCAATTATTGACGAGGCCTGTAGGTGTGAAGGTTGATGATAGGAAATATTAGGTAGCCGTGCTGGTATGGTTGAACAGGAATGGCTTTACCCCGAGGACTCAGCTGGAGGGCTTTCTTTGTGCTCGTGGGCGGTGGGAGCAGGTGCGGCCAGTGTAAGCCACATTGTTGCTCACATAATAAAGCCTTCCTACGACATGTCCGAACACGTCTGCAGTCTGGTAGGCCAAACGTCATGCATTCGTGAGAAAGCTAGATGGGGCCAAAAAGCAACCCCGAGACGCAATAATGGCGCATGTATACATGCGTTTTCGATTTCAGACATTTTGCTGCTCCTGGAATCAGCAGTGTCTCATTCCACCCCGGTACAGAGCTAAATAATGCATGTTCAGCGAGTGGTGTTGAGATGCTCTTCACGAGATGTTGTTGGCACAGCAATGGTCATGGTCATGGCCTTCCCCTCTCCCGGACTTTGGACCCGAGCTCGGCAACACTTTCCGACGACATATGCAAAAGAGCAGGTCACCACGACATCACGTAGGGGCAATATGACCTCCGCCTATGATAGAGAGCATAGGCCTAGCTCTGAACCACCGCATCATCCTTCAACAGGAAGATCGTAAGCCAGAAACATCCTCAGAATGGTCCAAGTGAAGCAATACCAACTCCCGCCAACGAAACTCGTACCGAACTCTCCGCACCCACTACTCCACTACCCGGGTTTGCTGAAGAAAGAGGCTGGGTATGACGCGGCGAAGATCTACGATCTGGTCGACAGCAATGGCTGGAAAACACAATGGATATTCCGATATGGCCCAACACAGCAATCGCATTACCACACGGAAGCGCACGAGTGTATGACGGTCTTGACAGGCGAAGCTACGATACGGTTCGGTGTTGGGGACTTATCTGAAGACCTTGAGGCGAGCACGCATGGCACGGCGAGAGAAGATGGTGGGATTGAGATACATGCGAAAGCCGGCGATGTTTTTATATTGCCTGCAGGAACAGCGCACAAGACGCACGACACGACTCCAGCAGAGTTCGCGCTGTTGACCCCTGGGAGTGGCACCCATATTGCTGGCGATGATCCAAGGCAGGTCTTACGCGATATCAAGCTCTCGGGCTTCACGATGATGGGCTGCTATCCGAAAGGCAGCTCATGGGACTTTGCCGTCCGAGCCAAAGATCAAGAAGAATTTAAGAAGAGTTGGAATGTCCCGAAGCCTGAGCGAGATCCGGTTTTGGGCGCGTCGGAGGAGGGTCTCTGTGGAACGTGGAAGGAAGCGTCGAGGCAGCCCAAGCTGTGAGTGATTCGTACATATACATGCCATAGCGCTACAACTATGGCCATGGCGAGCCGGATAAGAAATCGCAAAGTGTCTGAGCATCCATTCAATTTTATTTTCACGTCATCAATTACAGGACGAACCCCAGATGGGAGAGGCGGCAAAGAAGCTTACAGTACAGAAGGTGGGTGAGGAGTGCATCAGATCTATGTGGTTGAAGGGGAGACGACAAAGGCTCAATCTTGAAAGCCATACAATGTGAAGGCGTCATTTCTATCATTGGCTGTTTGGGTGGCACGCAGGCCAGAGAATCAGCTCTGCAGCTTCGACAACCTGCTCAAGACTCGGGCCATTGCGAGAGGGATTAGCGTTGCTTCGCGAGAGAAATCCATCGATGAGTACAAGCCCGACAAGCGTACCTTCGGATTCTCAAGAATTGAAAGAGTGCCTACCAATACAAGGACGACCAAAAGCATTAGGCAAAGATCATGATCGAACATCGCGGGATTCAAATCGATCCACCATAAGAACCCTCCAACCTTTCTCACAAACCATCACTCAATCTTCGTCTTCCCCAACCCCTTCCCCCCATCCACCGTAAAAAGTCTCCAAACACTCCTACTCTCCATCCCAGCACAAAGCGGACTCTTCACCGCCCTCGCAAAAACATCCCTCATAACATCCCCAAAAACATGTTTAGCCCCAACCTCCTCCATCAACTGCACAGCCATATCCGTAACACCTTTCGCCAACTCCACTTTAAACCCCCCTTGAAAATCCCTCGAAGCGGAAGAGTCAGGTTGTACGCCTTTGACGGGGTTCATGTGTAAGGAGTTCCAGCAGCAGCCGGAGGAGGCGTTGATGACATCTATCAACCAAATCTCAGTATGTATGTTTATGATCGTATAGCGGCAAGAATAGTCGCATACCATTCAAAACCTTCGGATCCAACCCATACTTCACACCCGTATTCATGCCCTCACAGAGTGCGATGTAACTACAATACGCGACGTAATTGTTAATCTGCTTGGTCGCCAATCCCGCTCCAGCTTTGCCGCAATGGAAAAGTTTCGTGCCCATTAGCGACATGACGGGGCTGGCTTGGTCGAAGAGGGATTTTGGTCCGCCGACCATGAATGTGAGAGTGCCGTTGGCAGCGGGTGGGATTCCGCCTGAAACAGGAGCGTCGAGGAAGACACCTAGGCCAGAGGACTCGACGGCTTTGAGGACTTGTAAGGATGTGCTGACTTCGATCGTTGACGTCTCGAGGAAGAGCTTGCTAGCTGAAGGTTTCGACGCTGCGACGAGACCTGTCGTGGGGTCTGTGAAGACTTTGGAGACGGCTGGGCCGTGTGGAAGGGAGGTTATGATTGTGTCCTGTCGTCACGTCATCGGTATTGATATGGTGAATTAGGTATTGGTGTAGAGACAGGCATTATACATACACATCTTTCGGCAACCTCTTTGGGAGTATCAGCAATCTCAACTTTTCCGTATTGCCTAGCTTCGGAGCAGAAGTCTTCCTTTCGAGCCTGATCCAATTCACAAACGACTAGGATTGATCCTGATGGCATCTTCTTGCGAACGTTCATGGCCATACCGTAGCCCATGTTTCCGAGACCAATGAAGCCATAAGTCCCGGATGGCAGCTGAGGTTTGGTGCTATTTTCCATGATTTCTTAAGGATTTTGTCCTTGGAACTGGCCTGGCCTCACTTGTCCTGAAATTTCCATATATTTCGGAAATTCTGCAAGTACAGATCAGAGCCGATATATCGGAGCTTCCCCACTTCTCCATTCGGCAGTTGTCAGCCTGTCGTGTGGGACAGGTTACGATGTAAGTTTCGAACTACACGACAGCAGGATCTGCGAGCCTTGTATGGCACTCGCAGGGCCGCTCTCTTCAACGCCTCATGCTCCGATTCTTCACTGTCGAGCTGCGAGCAGCGAAGCTCTTTCATAATTGTCGTCCAGATCGCAACTTGCTTGAAAGATTCAAGTCACACTTCGGCGCGTTGCAACCGCTGCTCTTTTATAATTTTGTCATTTGAACTCCAGAGCCTTCGCATTACGCGAACCATATCTACACAATCTTCACTGGTTCATCTTCTTTGGCCGAACTGTAGCATGTTGCCCGAGCGCTCCAAGAGACACACACGTACTCACAGCGATGAGCATGCGGTAAGAGAGCTCAGCTCTATCTTGTAGAGAGGAACTCCCGAAGTATTGATCGGTTCGTAGGCGGCGCTCTTGACAACTGACCTGGAGATGAGTATTGTGCGAGAACCTTTGCACTTCGAGAGCAGAAACCCACCACAAAGGAAGCAACATGGCAAGCTTTCGGTGCTGTACTGACCTTGAGATTGCCATGCAATAGTGTACTTTGAATTCGCCACAGCTTGCATCGATGGATTGAGAGAAGAGAGAGAAAGGAGATATGCCGTTGTCGTTGCTGCCAAGTCTTCGTGGCCCGTGCGTCCTACTTCACCCCTGCCTCATCCGTTCTGCCAAAACCACGCACAAAAAAAAGAAGAAAAAAGAAGGAAAGCAAGATCGCAAAGACAAATGCCTCCCATTTGTACATCTATCCATTACAGTAAAAGATCATGATATTTACAGTTGATTCCCGAGCACACACCCACTAGCCCTCAACCACCTCCTCAGCATCAGACAGGTCCACAAGACCGTCAACAACTCCTCGAAGAAGACCCTCCGCCTCTGCCTCTGTGTAATTCTCCTCCTCAAGCAAGCTTCGCCGGAGCTCTCTGAGCATTACACGGGTGACCCTCTCAAACTGTGAAATCTTGGCTGCCATTGCTGGACTCATGGTTGTCCGAGCCGAACCGAGCTGGGAAGGTGCAGGTGGTTTGTCAGATGTTGGCATTGATGCAGTGGTCGCAACAGCTGGAGGTGGCGTTGCCTCTGGAGTGAAAATTCGGGTGTTTGGTCGTCGTGCGACGGGAGAGTCGCGGGATGGGCTGTCAGGCGCATCGATGTCTTGTGTAGGGCCTGGCGTCGGTTCAGGAGTAGGCAATTGAGCATTGGACTTGGCTGCTGCATCGGGATTAACATCTGACCGCATTGGATCCTCAAGGTAACTTACTTTGCTTCTTGGGCGTTGACGGATGAGACGATGCAGTACGGTACGATGGATCGTAGCGCCGAGATTGCTTGCGCTGGCGTCCGTCTCTTCTGATGGTCTCCGCAGCTATGAATGTTGCAAAGACCTGGGTAGATCTGCGGCGGTCATTTGGGTGAAGCCAGTCTGTCATTGCCCGCACTCGGCTGGATAATGTCTCGAGATCCATATGCTCCCATTGGGAACGAATGGCAGCGATTTTTGGCTTCAGAAACGTGGTGTTTTTGCGAAGTGGTCTCGTGTGTGAGTCAAAGAAGTAGAGTGGCACGCCATGTTCAGGCCAGTGATGGGGAGTGCGAATGGACATCTTGCGAGGGCAGTCCTGATTGAAAGTATTTCCCAACAAAGTTGCTTAGGCGAATCGAAGATGTAGAAGGGTGACCAGCACCATGAAGTCGAAGGTAATATGCTGAAGAAGATTAGAGAATGAGATGAGAATATAATCAATCGATGCAAAGCGCAGTCGATTGGAGATTATATAGGCATCGTCAGTCAACCAGAAAATGGCCCAAAGAGACATGTAAGACAAGGCTGGAACATCGACTCAGCCCTGCCAAGTCCAGCCCAAAGAAGCAGAAACTGGGTATCAGCCAGGATTTTGGAAGTTCATGAAGAATGACACGCCGAGACTCAAGTATCCTTACTTGAAATAGAACTCCTTCGTTCATGTTATGTTCCGCAATGACACGTCTCTGCATGCAACGGAAGCGCCGCACCTAGTTTTGCCTAAGCAGAGCCCTCTCGACTGTCAGCAAGCAACAAATGAGAGTTGCCAGGAGATCTCGCCAATTATCACTCAGAGCTCACAAAGAAGCAGCGAATTTTCTGGGCGAACGATGAGGTCTGAAAGCGCGATAGCCTCAGTCGGAGCAGAGATTGCGAGACTGATGTCAAATTGGTGAGAGACAACTCCTGCCGGTGTCTACTCCCTCTGCAAAACATTGTCATACGCACTGGCTGTGTGGGCGGTAGCTGTCGAGGCGAACGCCTTGCTGTAATCATGGTGCGGAAAGGGCCAGTTGCCCTCTGTCCGTCACTTCCAATGCGCTAGGCGAGTTGCTGTCGCCCCAGCTTTTGCCTGGTGTGCCTCCGATCCGTTCGCCTGCGTTCCAGGGGTGGCGGAGCGTTCTAGTGCATGCCTGTGCAAGCTCTCTGTTCGAGCAAGCAAACACACATCAATGCTGGCATATATATAGCGTAAGTGATACTCCTCACATCCATCATGAGCAGAGGAAGTGGAGTGACATGACGCGGTTCTGGAAGCGAATAAAAGAATTGTTCTCGCCGGACACACCAACACCCACTCCCCTTCCGGATGATCAAATGAGCGGCGCCCAACAGAGCATGACGATGTTCTACCGCCCCCAAGACCAAGAATCGGAGGATTGGAAGTTGAAATCGTTCAGCCCGAACCAGGTGCCTTGTGTTGCAGACGTACAGCAAGTGCTCGATAGCTGTGATGCCAGAGCTACGGCAGCATACGAGGTGGATGGTCGAAAGAGAACTCCAGGAGAGATTACAGCTCTCATACGAGCTAGTATGCGGGATCGCAGTCACAACAATCAGCTGTATGTCGTCGTCCACAAGATCAGAAGGAGGCACGAAGGGTGAGTGACGTTCGCCAGGGTAGGTCATGGTGCGCGATGTACCGCGTAGGCTCCATGAACATATTGTATCCGAGGCTGTATTGCAATCAATGCCCATCTCAGGCTAGCCTTGCGTCTCTTTTCACTCGCTTCGCTACTCTCTGATTCCATACCCTTCCCAAGGTTCTATTCGATTCGCTATAGTCCCGACAAAGGCTCCATGGTGTTACAGTATGCCTCGGTCGGAGCATCGAGCGATTGGGTTCGGACTTCTCTTTGCTAGCGCACTCTGGTGTTCTGCACCAGAAATTCAGAACGAACAGGTCTGGCTAGCAAGTAGTAACCTTGAACCCTCTTAATCGTGCCGAGGAGGATGTTGGATATTGGGACCTGAATATAACACCGTACTAGCGGCCGTGCGCCGACCCACTAAGAATAGGCTCTGTAGACCTTAGCGAGCGGCGGTCGGTATAGATTATATACGCTTCCGCTCCGGCGCGTCGACGCGCTTTCTATTATTTAGGCGCTTGTTTTGTATACCTCTTCTAACCTTGCTATCGCTCGTAACCTTACTATCGCTCGCTACTATATTAATTCTATCTCTTCTAATAAAGCCTTATCTACTAAAAATGCCTACTATTAGCGACCTCGTCGGAGATAGTAATAGTATACTTACCTCGTAGGCCTAGGGCGATTTCGCGCTAGAGGGCGGTACGTAGGCTTCGCTTAGTAGTAGGCAGGTTAGAATCGCTAATATATCGATAGATACGTTAGAGGAGGACGATACTATTAATTCTAGTAATAAAGACGCGTTAGATTTATTAGAGTCCTCCGCGCTACGCCGTAAGCGCATTTCTCGGATTCTCGTAAACCTAGAAACTATATACGCTTCCTTACCGTACGTCGATAACCTCCGCGAATAGCGCGAACGAGCTATTCTTTACAAATTCGACGACTCGTTCGAAGTATCGGCTAAATAATAGTACGCGTTACTACTATACGTCGATAATATATAAGTAAAGGATAGAGTCTACGTCGAGAAGAACGAATTAGAAACAACGCGTTTTGTTTGCCGCTTCCGTAAATAACCGTACTAGAAATTAGACTAGAAGTAAGGCTTTAGTCGGCGAAGAAACGATAAAAAGATAGAAGTAGCGCGTTACTATCTAGTTATAATAAAGGTTGTAAGCATTTATAGTAATAGTAAAGAGATTATCGCGTATCGAGTATAGCGTATTAGTCGCGAGGACTACTCGGACTACTATAAATTAGACAACTTCGACCTCTTCTATTAGTATAGCGCGTTATTAACCGCCGTAGGTCGAGAGGTATATTATAGATACACGCCGAGCTTAGTCTAGAGGGCATTAAAGGCGGTATACGACCTAGTCGCGAACGCGCTCTTTAAGGCCGCCGGCAGCGACTTTATAATAAAGTACGACGTACTAAACTCCGGTAGAGCGTTTCGAAAGGCATATAAGGACGGTAGGCTCGGCGGCGCGTCGCTAGTATAGCAGGCGCAAAAGGAAGACTTATACGAGTAGTATTAATAAGGTAAGTTAATGTTCTTACTATTCCTAAGGTTAGGTTATAAGCCTACGGACCGTCGCGTCTACGTATCCGGACTCCGATCGACTAATAGAATAACGCGGAAGTTATTAAATCGATAGGCAAATATATTAGACTCGGTTGCTAGCGAATACTAGGCCTAAAAGCTAGAATTTTAAAGAACTTCGAAAATTTTAAAGTTCTTCGGTTAAAGCGGAAGCGCGGTTAGCGCCGTAGAGCCTTAGCTTCGAGCTAATTAAGAATTTTAGAACCTATAGTAGAACCTCGGTCCGGCTTCTAGCGTGCCTTAGTAAGCCCGAACCCTAAATCTTAGGTTCCGCGGGATTCCTTTGTTTTAATTTTAGTTTTCTACTATAATAACAACTAATATATTATTATAGAAGAGCTGTTTTATAAGAACATAACCGCCGTACGCTAAATCGACGGCAAAACTACCTACGGCGTCGTATTTAGGTCTAAAACTAGTATAGAATTACTTAAATGCTATACTACGATCGCCTTTATAGACGCGACGTATAAGACTAACTACCTTAGCTAGTTCCTTTATACTGTTATAATAAAGGACAAATATAGCATATCGCGTATAGCGGTATATATGCTTTCGCCTATAGATAACGGCAATATTATTATAGAGTTTTTACGTATAGCGAGCGAGTAGATAGGCGGCAAATAGCTACCTAAATTCCTCCTTATAGACGACTCGGCGGCAGAGCGACGCGCTATTCGAATAGTATTTCTATCGATAATATACCTTCTTTATTACGTATACGTATAGCGTACTATCGACAGACATTTTAGCGCTAAAATCTACTAAGAAACACGTCGACACGTCCGCGCCGCTATTGTTTATCGTCGCTTACTCGCAGGCGTATAAGAGTCGCTATAAGCTGCTATCGATTGCCTTCTAAAGAACGCCGATTACGAGTCTAATAAGACGTACTTAGAGCGTAACTTTAGTAGTAATATTCGGCTATAGGCAAATTACTATCGCGTTTATAACGTACCTACTATCGTCGGCTAATATAAGGATATAAACATAAATAAGAGCTTCTACGCGTGTCTTAAAATAGACGGCAATAAGTCGCTAATAGCGGCAGACTTTATACTTAAAGGGGTAGCGATATAGTGCCTATATAAAGGTTAGGTTAAGGACCTTCGGTCGGATATTGCTTCGCGACGATAGGCTTTAAATATATACCCTCTCGCGCGTAGCGACGACGAAGAGCTCCGTACCTAGCTTCTACGCCTGCCGTAGCCTATATAGCGCAAGATTAGCGCTTAGATTAATCTCGTAAACGACAAATTAGTATACTACGACCCTAAGCCGTTATAGTTAGCGAGTAAGGAAGGCGCGCTTACTTACGACTATAAATTCTTCTACTAGTATCGTATACTTTACGCTAACCTCTAGTACTACTATATTACACTTAGACGCGTTATTATTAAAGATTATTACTAGCAACAATAGGTAAATATATTCGCTAGACGCGCCTTCGAAATCTACGAAGAAGATACTACTAAGTCGACGGCGGCGGAAGGCGAGGACGTCGTAGTTAACGCGCCGTATGCGCCTACCTATCGACTCGACGTACGTAAGACTCTCTATAACGCGTACGAGTTAATCTTTTAACTCGAGCGCTTATATAATAAAGAAGGTCTTAACGAGACTAACGAGAAGCGCGAGGCTATTATCTCGAAGATGCTAATAGTATTCTACGAGTCCGGCGACAATATTAGGAAGGGCTTTACCGACCTCGTTCTTACTTACTTTAAGAATACGTATCCGGACGCTATTCTCGTACTAACAAAGCCGCCGAAGCTATTATAAGCGCTATTGCTAAGCGACGTTATATCGAGCTATTGTCTTCTAAGAGCGACTAACGATATAGCGCCGCCGCTAAAGAAGCGGAAGGGTAAGAGCGTAGACACTACGAGTAAGAAGCCGAAGCGGTCGAAGAAATAGTTAGAGAAATAGGCAGAGTAAGAATATATACCCGAGCGAACACTAGCGGCGCTAGCTTAGCTAAATTTTAGTAAAGAAGCGCCGTTAGCAGTTCTAGGCGGTATCTACGCGTTCTTATCGCGTTTTCCTTTAAATTCCGCCGTCGCGTACGCGCAGGTTACGTAGGCCGCGTAGGCCGCGTAGGTCGCGTAGGTAACTAATAGCTTCTATATGCCTCTACCGATACTATAGGCGTTAAATAGGTAGCAATACGCGCCTCCGAGCGCGATACAAGTCTATAATAGCATGCCTTATATACCGCCGCCCTCTAATATATATTAACGCTATTAAAATAGCTATAATCGCTAACTATACCTCGAATTTTGCTATACCGCTATTTTGCTAACAAACTTTAGCTTTATTTTTAGTAACATAATTAGTATCTATTAGTAGAGATAGCGGGGTCGTTAAAATCTATTAAAACAGTATAAAATCTATTAAATTGCGACTATACGACCTCTCGCTATCGATAGTTAGTATACTAGCGGAAATCGCACTACTACTACTGCTACTACTACTACTAGTCGACCTAGCAACCGCGACGCGCTGCGATACGGAAATTACGTTTTCTATAGTTACGTATACTACGGAGCGGATACTAAGATCTTACCGACTCCGAAAGCATAGGCACGACCTACCCTAGCGCACGGCCGCTAGTACGGTATTATATTTAGGCCCGGATATTAGGCGCCGTATAATAATAAGTAAATAATATTTATATAGAAAAGAGGTCTAAGAGGACGCTAGCTATAGGACGAAGGAAGCTTTAGCGGTTCGTTCCGACCCTACCTTTAATCTACTAAGGCTTTCCCTTAGCAGCAATGCTTAACATTAGACTTCTTCTCTTGCTACTATATAAACGACAAGACAATCTTAATCTTTAATTCCTTATCTGTCGTTCTAGCGGCAAACTTATCGTTTATATATACTATATTGCCCGCCTCGACCGCCTAAGCTAAAGACTGCGACTCTTACCGATTTAAGAAAGCTTATAGCGCTCTAATACACTTAGCTAAAACCTTTCCGACAACGAAGCATACCGTACGACTCTCCTTAAGGAAGTTGTTTCTAGGACCTAAGTTTAGCAGACTACGCGAGCAATAGAACGCTAACGTAACGCTATCTCCTACGGCACTATTACATCCTATTCTGCGTGCTCTTTTGCAAATAATAGGCACCTTGCGCAGTAGGTTTAGAAAGGCAGTTGCGCTCCGTATACGCGGCAGTAGCACCCCTTAGCGCCTTAATATGTGAATAAGCTCCGTGCAGTTATCCGTACGTAAAGGATTAAGTAAATAAAAGCACAGGTAACTATACGAGCTCGTACAGTTAACCGTGCACCCTTATATAAAGGAAAATACGCTAATTAGACCCTACGCTAGGCCGTTAGTAGTTAAGTAAAGGAGTATGCTAAATCCTTAGCTAAATAGCTTAAACCCTGTCTCCGCCTTCTATTAAATTCAGTTTTCTAGTATAGTAGCTATTATCTACTAGCTACTATATACTCCTTATATATATATATATAAAGACGGTAAGTCTAGCAAGAGGTAGGTAAAGGTCGCTAGGCGGCTACTAAGGGTTATATAGGTCTAGTAGCCTATATACAATTACTCTAAGAGCCGTTATAGGAATAGCTATAGAGACCTCGGTAGAGAGCAATTGTGATTAGAACTAGTCCGTACCTCGAGAGAGGTGTATATTAGGCTTCTAAGAGCACTATAGATGCCTAGACTACTATATTTGTTAGCAAACTAGCCCTTCTAAGCATTATAGCGGCTCTGGTGACCCTAATGTGTGTCCTGTCTAGTGTTACCGCCCTCCTTAATCTAGGTTTCGACTTCTCGTAGAGCGATCTGTACCTTCGCTTAGGTCTATATATACTACTTACTACCTTCCGTAACTATTATAGTTAACTAGTACTATATAGTCTAACCTATTACTTAGTAGCTAGTTTAGTTAATAGGCCTGTTTCTATACTAATTAAGTCTGTTTCTACGCTATCTTAAGGGCCTGTTTTAACGCTAATCTAGCTAGTTTCTACGCTAGTTACGGCGTCTGTTTCTACGCTAATTCTAGCGCTAGTTACTATACTAATTAGCGCTCTATCCGATAGTTAAACTAATAGCTAAACCTTAGTTAACTCTAGACCTTCTTAAGACGAGATTATTGCCGCTTCTATCGCTAAGGAGTATAGCAATATCCGAGTTAATAGTAATAGCTATATCTCTTCGGACGGCGAGCTTACCCTTACTAAGGTTAGTACTGCAACAGCCTATAAACGAGTAACTAGCAAGGTACGTAAGTAGAACAATAGCTTTAAGGCTATTATTCTTACTAGTTAGCCGATAGGTAAGCTAATACTTAGTAATCTAGTAAGGGCTTATCGGGCTATAATTAAGCGCCGAGTTATTACTAGAAGACCGTTAGAAGCGGCTTCCGGTATAGTTGTTATAGAGACTCTTTAAGACTAGCTTCTTAACTAGGCTATAGAGACACTATTTCGACTAGATAAGGTATAGCGTAAGAAGATATTAAATACTAAGGAATTAAGGGCATTTAACTACCCTACTAAGAATATGCGTAACGCTATACTATCGACGCTATCTTAGCGCAACAACTAGACTCTAGCGGCGGCTCTAGCGGCGGCTCTAGCGGCGGCTCTAGCGGCGGCTCTAGCGGCGGCTCTAGCGGTAGCTCTAATAACGCCTATCTAGAGAGTAGAAGTTATCGACTTATCTACGCTAAGTACGGTCGATAGCAATACTGCTTAGCTTACTAAGCGTCGTCGCTTAGACTTTAAGTCTAAACGGCTTTAGAGAGGGTCGTAGGCTTAAGGAGCTATACTTAAAGAGGTACTATCGCCTATGTTTAATATACTAAGGATACTAGCTAAAGGCTGTAGCTTAAAACGTAGAATTAGGTCGCTATTTGAGTCTTTAAGTGTCTCTATTATTAGCGCTGCTAGCGAGGCGCCGAATATACTAAGTTCTACTAGATTTGTAAGCGCTAGAGGCGACTTAAGCGCCGTAATAGGCGCGGCGGTAAAAGAGGTTAAATTAAAGATAGTACGTTAACTTAATGCTATCTAATTTAGTATTTAAGCCCTATAGGCGATAATAACTACTTCGTTGCTATTAAGGCCGTTACTATTGTCTTAAATAGAGCTTCCTTCTAATAACATTGTTATAGGCAGTTAAACGGACTCGATAGACAACGACGATAATAGTAATAGCTTCGTAGACCTTAATACCCTCGACGATAAGGTATTCTCGTAGATAATTTAATATATTAGGTCGGTATTAGTATTAGGGTAAAGCAACTATAGTCTATCTTGTTATCGTATGTTATAATTACTTAGTTAGTATCCTTCTTTTATAGCTACCTCTTCGAAATCGTAGTCTCGTTTAGTACGAGAGTACTAAGACTGTTGTTTTTTATATAAATCGCAGGGTTTAAACTCGGTCGTAGAACGCGCTTTCGATCGCTAAGAGGGCGGCGTAACAATATAGTATATATCGTAGTATATAGCTCGAAGTAAGGCGGAAAGCCGACCTTTACTCGCTTAGTAAGCGGGCTTCAATCTTCTACGATTTACTACGCGATAACGTATAGGTCGTTTTCGTTCTTTTTTAGATTATTTAACGCACTATATACTAAAGATTATAGGGCTAGTAATAGGTTAGAAAAATAGTAATATTATTATTATATTTAAGGTCGCAAAGCATTATCCGCGGTATACTACGCGCTAGTACGGGTATACCCGTTTTTAATAGTTCTACTATCTTCTATTATTATTTAATCTATATCTGTTATATTAACAACCTTAATCTTATTAGTCTTATACTCTAGTACGACCGTACGACTATATCTAAACGAAATACCGCTATCGAGCGCCTTTTTACCTATATCGAAACCCGCTCTAAAATCCCTACTATAGCGTAGAAGGTTACTATCGGCTAGTTAAGCTACTAGAGGTAGTAGTAGCGGCGGTAGATTAGCGAGGTACTTATATACACTCGGCGGCCTAGTTTTATATAGGCGGCTAATCTTGTTTCTACGATAACAAGTTAGGCAATTAGTAAGCAGTATTGCGACTAAATATATAGCTCCGACTAGTATTAACTCGACTCGTAGGCTATAGAAGTACTTTATTAACTCGAAGTTATTAACTATCTTAGCAAACCCCTATTCTACCGACTGCCGTATAGTACTTATTTCCTTAGCCGCCGTAGCCTCGCTAGTATTACGAAACTCGCTATTTACGGTCTTCTAGCTTCCTATAACGCTATCGACTATATTATATACCTAGTTACTATATAAGAATACCCGTTCTTCGAAGAGTCGTTATAGCTATCTAGGTACCTCGAAATACGACTTCTATACCTTATTAAATTTACTCTCTATTATTAACGTTATATTACCGTAGGAGCTAGGTGCTAGACTATATAGTAATATTATACTATCTAGAAGGACAATGCCTTAATATTTAAGGCTATAGAAGTGCTTGTATCTATTATAGAACAGCCGCTAGTTATAAGTCGGCCTATAGCACTTCCGTAAGGTACTATCGATATAACTAAAGATACCCTTTATATTAATTAGTCTAGCTACCGCAACGGCTATCCGCTATAAGTATTTTTTACTTAGCCGGTTAAAGTCCTATACTAATCGCTCCTTCTACCTCCTTACTATTTAAGTATAGGCGGCATTAAATATACGACTAATCTAACCCTTACTACGACTAAAGGTCTAGCTTAGGTTCCTTTAATAACCCGGATTGCTAAGCCTTCTATATATAATATATAGTATTATTATAGGGTCGCAACGTATACGGTAAGGCAATATAATAGACCTAATATCTAGCAAATCGGCTAATTCTAATACCTATTGCTTAGTAAAGTAGAAGTTACCTTAGAAGTTAGCTTTAGGGTATGTTTCTAGTAACTACTTCTTATTCTTTAGATATTCTCGTAGCGCTTTATATAGCCTATTATTACGAGCCTGTCTATGCTAGTATTTACGCTTAGTCTTACCGTCTCGGCGTACCGCTAGATCTAGTAGATTATAGTCTACTTCGGAGGCTAATATAGCTACGGTTGTTACTAGTATTCTACTATAGATAGCGACAATATCCTCGTTAGTTAAGAAGCCGTCCGAGTCGTATTCTTCTATAGTATAGCGTAGCAATTAATATCTAACCTATAGTACTAATTATAGTAAGGTCTACGACCCTAGCTGCCTCTTAGTACCGAGGTTGCTTACTAAGCAGTCTACTATAAAACGCTACCAAATTGCCTGCGCAACCTTATATGGACCGTTATCTATATTATTCACTTTCCGGCGCTAAAACAGCGCTATTCGCGGCTTCTTACATATGCTAAACGGCCGGAAACCTACTGCGCAAGGTGCCTAATCCCTCACCACTAGAACGGAGGTTCAAGTCGTGACCCACACACACAGTTGGTTAGCATATACCCCTTCTGGCTCCTCAATATTTAGGGCATATGCAGAAGGTCACACATGAGACTTGCTGGGCTCAGACATCCTCGGAGCAGGAGCTCGCTGGCATCGCGGCAAGTGGTTGGACTGCGTTCCACTACTGAGGAAGGGCGATGCGCTGCTAAAGTCGTCCTAATATCATTATGAATACCGAAGACGCGGAACGAGGCCATGACTCTTCCTCAGTGCGATGTAGCCCCACGGGCCCCAATACTACGAGCGCCATTTCAGGAAGGCTCGAACCGGTCTGAAGATAGCCTTTGGCTTCAACTATAGCCAAAACGCAAAACGTAGCTGCCGAGCCGCTTGACGAATCGAGGAGCTTGGTGGAGAGTTCGCTCTGTGGATTGCCCGCGGATCTGATTGTACTCGACCTCATCCCTTTGCAGGTCCGGTCGGTGGAAAAGTGGGGCCCCGCTTGGTTTCGCAGCTTTCGCCCGCCGTAGAGCTCACAGACCGCTCGGAGACAGTACAGCCAGCGGACGGGCGCTAACTGGGATAGGCTTAACTTCCTCCGACAACGAGTTTTCAAAGGGATCAAGTACTGAGACGAGACAAATCTGATAGTGCCTGCATCATGATGCAAGTCTAGCTATCTCCCCACGGGGATGAGCATATATACCAGGTTTTCACGTAGCACAAACGCAACGGAAGCAAGTGGCTTGGATTTCTGAAGCAATCTTCCTGCGGCCTATGAAATCTTCAATGCTCGCCTTCCAGCTTTTGATCCTTGTCGGATCGACGACATGTTTCGGTCTCTCCATAGAGCAGCGGCAAAGCGATAATGCTTTTGACTACGTGATCGTGGGTGGTGGAACGGCAGGACTGTGAGCAGGACGGCAATGGCAGATGAGGCCACAGCTAATGAGACCATTACAGAGCTCTGGCGAATCGACTCAGCGCCGACGGCAGCCAAAGTGTCGCTGTCATTGAAGCTGGCTCAGTATATGAAGTTACGAATCCGGTTCTGAGTAGCACTCCCGCAGGAGACGTTTTCTGGGCCGGCTCTGACCCTTCCGACACCAATCCACTCGTGGTCAGTACCCGTTCACCTTCTTTGAAGTCGACTGTGCAAGCTGACTCCCGTTCCTCAGGACTGGAACTTCGTCACACAACCTCAAGCAGGTGCAAATGGACGATCAATCCACTACGCGAGAGGCAAATGCCTCGGCGGCTCTTCTGCTAGGAACTGTGAGTGCCCAGTCATTTCCTGCGGGCAGTGAGCGACTGCTTACCAGCGTCAATTCCAGTCATGATCTACCAGCGACCGACGATTGGATCCCTCCAGCAGTGGGCAGACGCTGTCGGGGATTCCTCCTACACCTTTTTCAGCTGGCTGCCAGACTTCAAGAAGAGTGTCTCATTCACACCTCCTGGTCCTCTCCGTGCAGAAAATGCATCAGCAGAATACAACCCTGCTGCATTCCAGGCCGGTGGACCTTTGCGAGTCTCCTACGCCAACTATGCATCGACATTTTCCAGCTGGATTGAGCTAGCACTGAATGCAATCGGCATTGGTCAGGCTCTGGACTTCAACAGCGGTAGCCTTATGGGAGCGCAGTATTGCAGCTCCACAATTCAACCAGACAACCAGAACCGGGACAGCTCCCAAACCTCGTTCCTGGACGCAGCTTCCGGTCGATCGAACTTGAAAGTGTACTCAGTCACAAAGGCAAAGAAGATTCTCTTCGACTCGAACAAGAAAGCAACAGGCGTGAGTGTCGTGTCCGCTGGCCTGGCGCCATACACCATCACTGCAAAGAAAGAGGTAATAGTCAGCGCAGGCGCGTTCCAAAGCCCTCAGATGCTCATGGTCAGCGGCATCGGTCCAGCGAGCACGCTGTCCAAGTTCAACATTCCTGTGATATCCGATCTGGCTGGAGTGGGGCAGAACATGTGGGATCATATCTTCTTCGGACCGTCCTACCGCGTGAAGCTGGAGACGTTCACTAAGCTGGCCAACGATCCGGCATACGTTGCATCGCAATTTGCCGTCGACTACTCAGTATTGAAGCGTGGACCACTCACGAACCCAGTCTGTGACTACCTCGCATGGGAGAAAGTGCCAGCCGCTCTTAGGAGTACCTTCTCTTCATCGTCCAAGTCCGATCTGTCCCGCTTCTCTCCCGACTGGCCCGAGATCGAATATTTGGGAGCCCCAGGCTACGTTGGCGACTTCGCTAGCCTGCCCAGGGATCAGCCCAAGGATGGGTACGAGTACGCCACGATATTGGCAGCGCTTGTGGCACCCATCTCGCGCGGTAACGTCACAATCGTTTCAGACGACACCGATGACTTACCACTCATCAACCCTGCTTGGTTGACATCTCCAACTGACCAGCAAGGTAAGCGCAGATACGAAAGACTTCATTTCATGAGCTAACACCCCTCCCAGTCGCGATAGCCGCCTACAAGCGAGTCCGAGCTGCTTTCATGAGCAGAGCTATGCAACCCATCCTCGCCGATCCGAACGAATATTTCCCCGGCACGGACAAGGTGCAAACGGACTCTCAGATCTTAGAGACCATTCGCGATACGCTGCAGACGGTGTGGCATGCTTCTTGCACTTGCAAGATGGGCAAGTCTTCGGACCCGATGGCTGTTGTTGACTCACGAGCAAGAGTGTTTGGTGTGACGGGACTCAGGGTGGTTGATGCATCGTCCTTCCCCCTCCTCCCTCCAGGTCATCCGCAGTCTACGATATATGCTTTGGCGGAGAAGATCGCGAGACATATTTTGAATGGGGACTAAGAGAGGTCACCCCATCAATGTACAGCCTGTGAAGAAGTTGTGCCGAGTTGCTTTCAATGCCCGATAGTTGACCACGAACCAGAGAATTAACCAACAAGAATTCCAACCCATTCACGTGGCGGCTGCTTTCGATCCCAGCTTCGTCAGCCCTAGCATGGGTGTAGGGAGCGTTGTTCAGACCAGAGGGCGGAAAGCTTGGCATGCCAGTGTATGTACTTACAGATGGAGGTCAGGTCAGGGCACGGCAAAGACGGCAACGAAGCATCTGCCGGTCGTCGATCGCCTGAAGAAGCCACGTATAGAAGTGTGAAGTGAAGGGATTCGTCGATGTTGTGCTTTTTGCAGTGGAAGTGGAAGACCGAGGCCAAAATGCAACGCCACGGCCAGATTGCGGAGTGCGTGCATGAGGAGAGCCAATGGCAGGCAGGCATTTGTCAGGGCGCCAATTCACTTTCCAAATCTCATAATTGCCTTGCCGCTGCTCGCTGCTAACAACGTGCTAGACACAATACACTTTTTGAGGCCCCCACGTTTGCGAGAGATGGTCCCGACTCGAGTCCAGAATCATATAGTCAGCCTCAGCCTCCGACCGCTTTCGTTCGCTCCCAATTCTTCACCGTTCCTCCCGACCACCATTGACTCTCTTGGACTAAACAAGCAGAATCTGAACCTCCACCGCACCGCACAATGGAGGCTCTTCTCCGCCAATCGAGGGCCATGTGTCCGTTCCTGAACAAGACGTCCCCAGCGACTCTGCGCACCCTCTCCACCAGCACCAGCGTCCAGCAGACTGCTCCGGGCGGCGGCGCCATGACCAATCTGCAGACAATTGCACGCCGCTGCCCCATCATGGGCAAGGCTCTGTCCGTCCGCAGCGCCCAGGTCGGCAACGCCGCTCTGGCTGGAGCTTTCGGTGGCTCTCGTGCCTACCACGCCAAGCTTCCTCGCGCCAGCCTGCATACCACCAGTGCGAAGGAGGCCAAGGCTGTTGACATGCCTCATCGTGCCCGCGACCAGCACCCTCCCTACCTGAACCCATCTTCTGCGAAATCCTCCGCCGCCACCCACTCCGCTGTCAAGCAGGGTCCAGCCGCTGCACCACCCCCACCGAAGCCGACCACCTTCGACTATGACGCATTCTACAATGCCGAGTTGGACAAGAAGCACAAGGACAAGTCCTACCGTTACTTCAACAACATCAACCGCCTGGCCCAGGAATTCCCGCGGGCCCACATGTCTGCTAGAAATGAGCGCGTGGACGTATGGTGCTCCAACGACTACCTCGGCATGGGTCGCAACCCACAGGTTCTGAAGAAGATGCACGACACTTTGGACATGTACGGATCTGGTGCAGGGGGCACTCGCAATATCTCGGGGCACAACCAGCATGCAATGAACTTGGAAGCGACATGCGCCAAATTGCACAACAAGGAGGCCGCCCTCGTCTTCTCTTCATGCTATGTGGCGAACGATGCCACGCTGGCTACTCTGGGCAGTAAGATGAAGGACTGCGTGATTCTGAGCGACAGCATGAACCACGCGTCTATGATTCAGGGTATCCGCCACTCCGGCGCAAAAAAGATTGTCTTCAAGCATAACGACGTGGAAGACCTGGAGGATAAGCTGGCCTCCCTCCCCGCCGAAGTTCCCAAGATCATTGCTTTTGAGAGTGTGTACAGCATGTGCGGCAGCATTGGCCCCATTGAGGAAATCTGCGACTTGGCCGACAAGTATGGAGCAATCACCTTTTTGGACGAAGTTCACGCAGTCGGCATGTACGGGCCAAATGGAGCCGGTGTCGCTGAACACCTCGACTACGATGCATATGCAAGCGGAATGCACCTCAAGGGCACGGTCATGGATCGCATTGACATCATCACGGGAACTCTTGGCAAAGCTTATGGTTGCGTGGGAGGCTACATTGCTGGAAATGCCAACATGGTCGATACCGTTCGCTCGCTCGCGCCAGGATTCATCTTCACAACCTCTCTCCCTCCCGCCACCATGGCTGGAGCTCAGACTGCCATTGAGTACCAGATGAGCTACCAGGGCGATCGCCGTCTTCAGCAACTCCACACCCGCGCCGTGAAAGCCGCTCTGGACGCCAACGATATCCCCGTCATTCCTAACCCATCCCACATCATCCCCGTTCTTGTCGGAAACGCCGAATTGGCAAAGAAGGCCTCGGACTTGCTTCTGGAGAAGCACAAAATTTACGTGCAAGCCATCAACTACCCGACCGTGCCCGTCGGCCAGGAACGTCTCCGCATCACGCCGACGCCCGGCCACGTCAAGGAGTTCCGCGAGCATCTTGTCCAGGCTCTCGACAGCGTGTGGAACGAACTTGGCATCAAGCGTACTTCGGACTGGGCTGCCGAAGGTGGTTTCATTGGTGTCGGCGTGAAGAATGCCGAGCCTGTAGAGCCACTTTGGACGGATTCTCAGCTTGGCCTTGACGATGTTGCTCGCAACATGAAGCAGGACGGCGCTCATGGAGTTCTCGAGAACGTCCTTGCGACCGAGGTCCGCCAGACTCGTCAAGCTGTCGCTGCTGCTGCCTAATTTGCGCTTCACCCTTGCACTATGATATGCCAGTTTATTTCTTCGAGCTTTGAAGGCATCTCACTTGTTGATGACAGTGGACGATGGAAGAAAGGATCTGAAACGGAAATTTTGAGACGTTTTATTGGAAATACAACTCACTGAATACAATTCCCGAACCCGCCGGGACAGTTTTCTCTGCTCGCGCTCTAAAACTGCGCTTGAGCTTCGCCGCTTTTGTCGGCAACAACAAACATTACATCCATTTTTTTTCTTTCTCTCTCCCTCACTCCCATTCTCCCTCATTCCTCTCTTCGCTTGTTGCATAATCCTCCCCGATCATCCCCAAAAGCCACTGTCAACCCATACACGGCAGCTTCATCAAGTCTCCAACCCAAAAATCTCGGCCCGGGGGGCAAAGCTTTCTTTCGCTCCACCACAAAAAAAACCCCCCCGATCGTTCGGGATTTGAAAATCTGTTATGTGGCTTCGTCAGCGTACCCGATCTCCTAGCTGTGGGTGGAGTGGTGATGGGGGTTGAGAGAGGACGGCGTTTTGATGCGGAAGGCGTGGTCGAAGGTGTGTTGCGATGCAGTGCGCGTATGAAGAAGTTGGTTGGCGTCGATGAGAGCGATTGCGATTGCGATGAAAGCGATAGAATATGTGCTGGTAAGAATTTGTATGATGAACTAGTCCATGTTCCGGGATCGGCCCAGGTCGATGGACGAGGTTCGGGGCGTGGTGTGGGATTGGATTTGGTTGAGATGAATTTTTTCTTGGGAGGCATGTTGGGTTTTTGCGGGTTCTGTACAGGTGGAATGGCATGTTTAGATGGAGGACGTGGATCGCCGAGCTTGGCGCACGTGGGATTCTTGGCCAATGGCAAGTGAGGATATCTTCTTACTCCTCCAGCACGACTTTGACAGCTTTCAAGAAAGAATCGCATGAGCTGCGTAAACATGCAAAGATCATCTGAGTACAATCGATATGTCCTACTACATCACCAAAACCAATCTCTAAGGTAGTCCTGTTCGCCGACTGAACGCAGCTAATACCTTGGAAAGATATATCTTCATCGCCAGTGGATCAAATATACAAAGAAAAAGCGTAATAGAAAGGTCAGGTAAGAAATGTAAAAGTCTTCGAAAAAAAAAGGTACCAGCGCCCATAGCTTGGTAACGAGCAACCTCTCATCTAAGCCTTTCCTCTCCCATCCATTCCTCCCTCCTTTCCTCTCCTTCTCCCACTCCAATCCAAGAGATCCAAAACAAGGGAAAAAAAAAACATGAATCTCAAACTCTCCACCCTCTTCCTCCTCCTTTCAACTCCAAGAACAACCCTCACCCAAGTCGCCGCACTCTCAGACCCAAACCGCATACCAGCGAGTACAACCTTCCCAAAATCCGCACCAAAAGCCACCCCAGAAATGCTCAATTCAATCGAGATCACGACAACGATCCCGACCACAACGTTCGATTCTCAAACCACAAGAACGCTTCAGGCAAGTAACTCCTGGGCCACGTGCTTGGGGATGATATATGGGCTTCGGGATGAGTGCGACGGACAGCGGCTTCCACCGAATGTGAAGACGGACTAGCCAGCGAGCGAGAGGACGGGGAATGGTCGGATTCCAAAGACCGGGATGATATGGCGCAGGTTTCAGTGGGTGGGAAGAGAAAGACGGAGAGAGAAAGTGTTGTTGTTGGTCTAGATCATATCAGCTACTAGCCGATCGCAACGCCAGACTCCTCGCTTTCCAAAACAATTATGTACAGATCAGAGGGCTCTGCATCCGCTTTTCTCACGACCAGATCTTGGCGACTTCCCGTCGCAACGTGGGATGCAGTTACTCAAGCACCGTGACGCTTAGTGAAAGTGGGGCCAGAAGCAAGTCCTCCCGCGATAATGCGACTCAAGCTCCTTCCTGGCTTATGCCTGGCGAGACTTGGCAAGCCGACCGCGCCTTCTCTACTGTTCGCGCTGACCGCCGTTGAGCGCCTTTGAAGGCCATGTGTTTCCTCATCGCCGCCAGCGCCGGCAGTCATGGCCATGTCAGTCTTCGAACGTCCGTGACTGGATCCAGTGTGCTGTGCGGGTAGGCCGTATTTGTCGAGATCTTCGTGTTCCCATGGTCCATCTCGGCGGTGTTCCTCGGAGAAAATACTGCCTCGCCGGGTCAGGCGCCGAGTGAGTACAGCAGCCTCTTCTGCTTCCTTCTTGTGGAGCTTCTCGCTTGGAAGCAAGATGGCCCTGTCGAGGGCGTATGGCAGACCACGATGTCTTCCACGTATCATCATGGCGATGATGACCAGTTTGCTGGTGGTACGAAACTCAGCCGAAAACGATGCGTTGATGCCTGGATAGCCTAGGGAGAGGCCGACCGTGCCTGCGAAATTGTGTTAGCGCATACATTCTCTTCCGATGTCAACCTGTGATGCAATGGGACAGTGCAGCAGCAGCTATCCCCACGCGAAACGACTTACCATACGCAGATACGATTTCAAACAGCACACTAAACGTGGTGAAAGCGTATTGGTTGGTGTTACCAATGCGGTCGCCTTCCACGACCGCAATGACGAACAATCCCAAGAAGATATACCAAAGATCGAACGACAGCTGCCTCCGCAAATGCTGGCTGACGTAACTCTGATCAGAATCATCGCCTGGGTCTTCTTCGCCACCGAAAATGCCCAGCGACTTCTCCTCGTATACGTTCGTCCTCCTGACGGAGATAGCGATGGGGAAGACGGAAATATACATCATAATCATATAGCTGACTTGGATAGCCGCGTGGAGGGCAGCAAGGTTGACGGAAGAAAAGCCGGCCGTACGTGTCGATGTAGCTTGGAACCAGCCATTGAGTACTCGCAAGCCCGGGCTCAGGTCGGTGACAACGCCTGCGTCGAGGTCCAGGATGATAAAGAAGATCAGGTCGACCACGTTGAGCAGCACAAGTACCCAGAACAGCCACCAAGTGGCTTTGCTTGGGAACAGCAGTGTGAAGCAGCGACGTGGGTGGTCGAGCAGGAAGCGAAGCTCTTCCCAGGTACCAGAGCCGTGTCGGACGACCTTGGATAGAAACCAGATGATGAAGCGGAGCATACATGGAAAGCCCGTGTTACCAATAATGATCAAGAAGGATCCAAATAGCAACGGTAGAATTGCGTTATCGAACGAGATCATCGAGTCCGGAGTGAGGGTGAAGCCGAGATCGTTGAACATGGAGGCAGGCGTGAAGATCCCCCACCAGACGGGGTTTTGACCGTCTGCCCGAACGATGCCTTTCCAGGGCTGCGTTGATGCAATCCAGGGCAGGAGAATGAGCATTCCAAGAAGGTGAAATCCAACGTAGTACGCAATGAGTATTTTGGCGAGAAGCTTCAACGCACGATATTCAATGCCTCCGAGCTCTTCTCGCTGTTCCGAGGTCAGGCCGACGAACATGCTATTTCTTCCTGTCGTTGCGGTCCAGCTGAGATACGGCATCGGGTCTTCGTCTTCTTTCTTGTGCGTAAGGTTGGTGAGCGTCTTTGCGAAACTTCTGTGCTCGTGTTCGCCCGGATTGCGATGGCTTCTTCCTAGACTCAGAGCACTCTTAATCCTACCGAGTCGCGACATGCCATCACCATCTTCCTCATCATCCTTCTCGACCGTAGCCATCTGATCGCGATGCGCAGGATGATCCGGGAGATTGATGGTGACGCCCCGCCTAGGGTGGTCTGCACCAGGGCTATCCTTTGCTGTGTCGCTTCCTCCTCTTCCTCGTGGGTCATCAGTAGATCGCCGCCCGCCCAGAGTCGGCCGAGTTTTCCGTCGTTGGATCGCGAGATCTTCCTCAAGCTCCTCTGGTCGCTCACCACGGTCGAAATCTCGAGGACCGGGAATGTAGAGAGCGCCGCCCTTTTTCGCATTGTTCTGCTGTCGCTGCAGAAATTCAATGTGCTTTGAAACGTCTCGGTGACTGGGTACACGTGCAAGCTCGGGCGACCGTCGGCCTGATGCGGGCACCTCATCTGCAAACGTTATTTCTCGATTGAGGCGTGGATTCAATCCCATGAATGGACTCTGGGGCGTCTCTGCATCTTGATCTTCTTGGTTAACAGGTAGGGATCTCGTGTCATCGGAGCTGGAGGTCACGTCCGTCCGGTCCACGCTGCTACCAGGAGTATTGCTCGAGCTCTCCTCTCCAATGGAAGGTCCGATCTTTTCCTTGAACTTCTGACGGTGCTTCTCAGTGTCCTCGCCTCGCCCGCTGGGGTCCATGAATCTTGCCGTAGAAGTGTCCACTGTGATGGACATGCCTCTCACGCCTTGCTCCAATTTGCTGGGATCCGCATCTTCATCCTTCCCTTCTCGCATCTGACTCTTCGAGCGACTGCCGATCGACCTTGTCTTCGTCCTCTTCTGTGCCCTGACTTCTTGCACGATATGCTCGAATCGTTTCTCAAACCAGTACAAGCGAATGAAGACGACGACTGTGTTGATGAAGATTGGTGTGCATATGCATGTCATTAACATCATAACGACTTGCTGGTAAGTGTAGAGGGTGTTGACGTCGATGGTGTTGAGTCCGGATTGGGTGGCCATTCCAGCAGCGAAGAAGAGCGCGTCGATATAATCCATGAGACCGGCTGGGTAGAGCATGATGGAGCCGAGAATGGTCATACCGACCATGTATAGATAGTGCCATGTGATGAAATTGAAGTGGAATTTTGGTTGCTTCCAGCTGGTGGGAAAGGAACTTCTGTCTGGCAGGGAGTTCTTGAGAAACAGCCCTACTTCCTTCCACGGCTCGAGGAAATCGAAGGTGTTCGACATGATTGCACAGCGATTGTGTTGCGAGGGATCAGTCGGGGAGCGAGATCGACTCGACTTGAATGGACGTGGACGTGGACGTGGACGTAGAGGCGCGGGCGAAAGGCTGCGACGGTGAAAATGCTGCCAGTGAACAAGTTAACAAATGGGAGTGAGCCGCCGTAAGAATGTCAAGTAGAACAGCTGCCAGGGGCGTATAGAATGCGATCGCGTCCGTCGAGGAAACGAGAGAAAGGCATTGTCACTGAGCGCTGACCATTGCGAGCGCGGTGGTGGGGATTGGAAGTGTCTCTCGCCTCCAAGTTTGGGTCGGTCTTGCTTCCACGCGGGCGGCGGCAGCGCAGCGGCGGGGGCGTGCTTTCGCTGCGGATGGGGATGTTGGTGGTGGTGAGGGCACGTTTCGGAGGTCGAGTGATGAAGTGACGACAGCTCCGTGAGGGTCTCGCTCGCTGGGCTGCATAAGGATCATCATGCAAAGCCGCTGGCACAAGCGGAAGACGGGGATCTCATACGATTTCCCTCGCCCGACGAGCACCCTCGCAAACCTTGCATGTGAAAGGGAGAGCGAGATCCCGGTGCACCGGACGCCTGGGCATGCTTGTCGTGCTGCCATGCCAGTCGGAACGTCAGGAGTGTGACGGCGGACGGCGTTACGGATAAGCCGGTTAACAACAGTCACGCTTGTAGCCATTGTAGGACTTTGGAAGGGCCACCGACACTTTTGGACTGGAGAAGACTTTTGAGCACCCCGGTGTGCCCGCCTCTTTGCACAGCTTCGGAGCTATGAACACAAGACAAGATTCGACATGCTGCTCAAATCGAGCACTTCGAATGTCGGGCCATGATCCGGCCATCGATTCTTGCGGAAAATGGACTGGGGCTGCATTGCACAGCACTGATCAAAAGAAGGCATCAATGGGAGTGTTGCATAGCTTATTGCTTGCCTTGCCTTGTGCGTTCTACAGTCTGCTCCTCTCACCTGCAGCGCCTGCAACCTGTATCACCACCTTGCCCTTCGCTCTCCCAGTATTCAGCCTCTCAAAAGCATCCTTCGCATCCTCAAATTTATACACACTGTCCACAAATATCTCCTCCGGCCTCAAAGTCTCGACCGCTTCCTCCAGCCACTCCTTCTTCGGCTTCAAAATCGTCACATCATAACTCTCCCCCAACCCAATCTCGCCCTTCGCCCACCTCAACCACTGTCCCGCCGCAACGAAGGGGTGCATCCAATCATAATAAGTATACGGACCCCCCATCATCGTCCGTCCCGTCTTATCCCCAACAATCGAAACATACCTCTTACTCGACGGTAACCCAACACACTCCGTCCCACCCACACAATCAATCACAGCATCAGGCCCAAAATCCGCAACCCCCTTCCTCACATCCTCCTTCGTATAATCCACATGCCCATCAGCTTTCAGCTCATCCACCACAAACCCCTTATTCCTCCCACTACTCGTCGCAACAACCTTCCACCCCTTCCGCTTCGCCAACAAAATCGTAAAAATCCCCGTACTCGAACTGCCCCCCAAAACCGCAACTCTCTTACTTTTCGTCCCCTCAACCCAAGCCGCAACAGCTTCAATACTCGCTTTAGCAGTCAACCACACCAGCGTCACCGCCGCAGCTTTCTCAAAACTCCACGACGCGGGTTTCTTCACCGCGACCGTCATCCCCGCATCCAGAACTGCGACTTCTTGCAACACACCCCCCGATAACGTCAACCCCAAAATCTCATCCCCTTTTTGGAAATCTGTCCCGGAACCCGCGGCGAGGACGGTTCCGCAGAAGTCCATGACGCAGGGTTTCTCGCTTTTGTCGCCGAGGACCCACGGGTAGGAGAATTTGGGCATGTTCATCTTTTGGATGTCGACGGGGTTGAGGGCGCAGGTTTGGATTTTTACGAGCAGTTTCTTTTGCGAGGAGAGGATCTCGGTCTCGTTGGGGACTGGGAGGCTCGAGAGTTTGAGGGTGGATGGGTAGCCGTTTGTGAAGGTCCAGGCGCGGACTTTGTTGGAGGTCATTTCGGGGGGATTTCGAGGATGGGAGGGATGAGTTGTGGAGCTTCTGTGGTGTAGGTGGAGGACATGTTTACTAGAGTATTAATTGTGGTGGTGCAGGTACAGTGCAGCTATTGCCATGTTATAGCCGAGGGGAGAGCACTGTGACGTACATGGGAAAGTCTGGCGATGTGGCGGGGGTTGTTCAGAACTTCAGATTTGGTCGAGCTCTGTTCCTGCTTGATAAGCAATCGCAAGAAACGAAGAACTGTTCTGGATTCGCCGTGCTGCCTCAACTATCACGAAGCATCATCTGGTGTAAGGCACCGAAGATGATCCAGGTCACGACTGCTGATCCTCGCCCTCGTCCTCCTCATCTGCGTCCTCAACATACGCTTGGTACGGTCTCCGAGATGACGATCGTTTGGCCGGATCTTGGTCTTGCAATGCTTCTGAGCGCACTGTAGGCACCAAGTCACGACCCTTTGCGTGACTTTGAAGCTCAATATCATTCTGCTCCCTGGGATGACTGGTTTTGTGCTCCGGCTGCGCTCTCTGCTGGCTATCTCGGGCGCCGCGAGGCCTAGTCGCCGGCATCTGGACTGCTGGAGGCCTCTCTCGTACTCGCTTCGATGATTGCTCCTTTTGAGTCCTGGGCTGATGTCTAGGGCCTATGATCTCGGGCGCAGACAAGTCTGGGTATCGGACACTGCTGCACTCTCCTGGATCGGGCGTATTAGTTGGAATAGACAAGTCCGGATAATGCGCACTGTCATCATTCTCTCCTGGGTCAGACGGATCGCTGCTTTTAGAACTCAAACAGCCCATGTCACAATGTCGACCTGATGAGGAGAAGAGAGCTGGCGGTTCCGTGCCACCTGGACTTCGGCAAAGAGACGCTGACAATTGCAGACAAAGGCCAGGAGTTTGCTCGAAGCGCTCACCATAGCAACCTGCGTACATTGTCCCCGGGTCTTATGATCAGCTGCATCAAAAGCACGATGGAGCAGAAGCGACTTGATTACTGGTCGGCGGCTCGGCCATTCTCACGCTCAGCTGGATACTCGGTCCCATCGATACAGAATCACAGTGTTTGTTATGAGTTTCTCCACAATATTGTGGTGTATCATTGATCCATGAACCTCGGGCTGTGAGATACCGTTGATGGCACTTGCCTTCACTAAAGGATAGTATCAAGAGCGAAATTGGTTTGCTCTTCCGAACTAGCAAACTCCTTAAGGGAGAAGACATGAAAAACAAGATAAGCAATACATGCGATGCTATCAATGAGGGAAACGTGTAGAAACACAACAAGTACCGAGCAAAGTGCTTGGAGTTTACGCTATGGTGATAGTCGGTGAACGCTTCTGCTTCCACTTCCAAGATAAAATGAATAGCAATGCATTGATTGATTAATTAATTGATTGCGAAATCGGAGCCGGTCCCGTGACTCCGTTTGTGGCTTGCTGCCTCCTGGCGTAACTGGCGCCTCTTTTGGTCGGGAATACCGAGCACCAAAGTCACTCACAGATACAGTGTAAACAGCAACACGGTCTCTCAAAATATCGCCGCCCATCTATGATCCGGACTCTCTCGACGATGGCACGCTCTCCGAAGACGAATCTACTCGAGCTGCCAGTAGAACTCATCGCTTTGATCTTCACTTATCTCGATGATGAAGATGTCTTCGCTGGCCGGCTCGCGAACAAAGCTCTTGAAGAAGCCTCATTTGCTCTTTTCGGCAAGCGTTTCTTCCGCAAGAAAGGCTTTATGGTCACTAGCCTCGCTCTTGAATGCCTTCGATCCATAGCAGACCACCAGAAGCTGAGAAAGTACATCCAGCACATTTGGTTCAATCCGGACTGCTTCACTTTTGCCCGACCAGAATGTGCTCCGGACGATGAGGATTCTGATATGGATGATGCCGACGAGCTGATCACCCCATTCGAGAGAGATCCAGAGGCTCCCGTTGGAGAATTTGACAAGCTTGCCAGGCAGTATGAAGCTTATCGACAAGTCATGCGAGACCACGCGCAGCTTTTGCATACAAACAAGCTCGAAACCACACTTGCCGCCATCATGGGGAAATTGCCCAACATTACCACAATAGGCATGCGGAGAAGCGAAGAATACAGCCCGTATGGCTGGTCTATACTTCAAGACGCTGTTGGAGAGGATCCGCGAGTGCTCGGGCCCATACCATCTGGGCCTGTCTACAGCTTATCTGGGCCCACGAATCTCTTCATTGCCATCATAAAGGCGACTGCCAACGCGAAAGTCAGCTTGGAGAGACTGTATACGGATGCGATTGAGATAGACAATGTTCGAGACGACTTGCCGCATGGGCTGTCTCAAGCAACACTCGATGCGGCGTGCAGCTCGGTCCTGTATATCGAGCTGAATGCTGTCAAAGGTTGGCTCAACACCAGATGGGAACTGGCCTCACAACCATACAACACGCTCCGTCGACCGGAAGACTTCGGATCTGGCCTGACGAGACTACTGAAGGCGACTTGCAATCTGAAAGAGCTCGGCCTACAGATCTTCCCAGACAGGAAACAATCACATTTACTAGCCCCTAGCGCACGAAATCCAGACAGCTGGCGCTTGAGCTATCCCTACGTCGCGCTGCAAAGGCTCTCCTCAGCTGTGTCTCTTTCGAATCTGACACGCGTGAAGCTGGAGAAAGTCACTACCACGTCGGCCACGCTTAAGGCGTTTCTAATGCCATGTGCGAAGAACCTCGAAAGTCTCAAAATTAGAGACGTTCGACTTTTGTCGTCGGCCCAAACATCTCCGACCAACCCTGCGGTCTTCGCGACATACAGTGAAGACGAAGAACGACCATGGCAAACATTCTTCTCTTTCCTGCTTGGCTCATGCCCGGGACTTTCGTACATACTCTTTCACCATTTGATGCACGCCCGCGGAACAATCTTGTTCACAGAAGAAACCCCACCTCCTATGCCTGCGGAAGAACTAGATTTCCTGATCAATCATGTACCGCCCTCTTATGGTGAATCCGGCTTGTTTACAAAGTACCAGCATATGAGTTTACGGGCAGAAGACAGAGGCAGTGTCGAGAAGGAATTGCATAGGGTTGTAGAACAACATTGGTATCATCAGCCCTTGTTTTCATACACCATGGATGAAGACCTATGGCATACAGACACCAGTGATGAGGAGTAGTGACCAGGCAACAAAAGCAAAGAACAATGACATTGGGAGAGATATGAGCTGAACAGACTCTAGAATTGTCCAGGTGTTCCGAGATCATTCTAGGCGTACAACGAGAAGAATTGAATATTTACGATAACAATCTATCATGCTTGATTGAAGCATTTATTATCTTCTTTAACGTCTGCCAGCTCTCGCAATCTTTCATACTACGAACACACTTCCAGGGAAAATCGCTGCCGGCTCAGCCAAGCGATAATATCTATAGCATCAATCCGGAAACCACCATGAGATTCCTCCCTGTGGAATCAAGAAATGGAATCGAGATCCGAGTGAGATTGAGTCAGTCACCTGCCGCCCTCACAGCAATACTCCAATCGTGCTGATGATATCTTCGCTACTGAGGGCATAGCCGTTTCTGCTATGTGGAAGTAACTCTGTGAGATTGGGTCGCTCGCTTGCCTGCTCTCATAGTGAGATCTGAATCGTGATGACGATGCTTCCACTACAACGCGCATTTTCTCCTCCACTGTCTGGAAGCGGTACTGTGGGATAGGGCCTATCACCTTCTTGCTCTCACAATGAGACTCGAATCTTTCTGGTAATGCTTTTGCCCCGATGTGCATGGTGTTCTCCATCATCTGGAAGCAGTAATGTGAGATTGAGATCTTCCCTCCTATTTGTCGTCTGCCCCGGGCGAACACAAGTGCCATCGCTTGCTTGGAGAGAGTACTGGGATCAGTCGACCAGAAGTCTGAGAATTTCGTCCAA
>NW_006921536.1:129834-136785 GCF_000340215.1 Pseudocercospora fijiensis CIRAD86
CGCCACCACCCTCCAGCTACATTGCAAAAAGGACACGCCGGTGCAAAAGCTCTGAGCGCCATCAGTATACCTTCTGGAGAACATGATGTCCTAGTGAAGAAGGCAGAGTTATGGGGGAACGAGATCGCAGTAGAGGAGAACATTGCCTTTGACCAAGACAGGTCGTCAGCCGAGAAGGGGGAGCCTTTGAAGAGTTTCGAGGATCTAACAGTCGAACTCGTCGAAGAAGACCAAATTCTGGTTCAAGCAAATTCAGTCGCAGGCCAAACTCAATACGCATTCTTCTCCATCAAAGACGGTGTCAAAGACCACGGACCAAGAAGCGCATACCCGAAAATCGCCGAATGCGCAGTGGCACTCTTTGAATCCATCTACAACGAAGCCGTCCGGATCTTCTGCGGCAAGAACAAATGGATCTTCTACGTCGGCGGCGACGCTCCACAGATCTTGAGGCTCTAACAGCGCACCTCGGGGGCAGAGCCAATATCATCCTCGGGGAATGGACCCCAAGGGCCTGCAACATTCTCGCCTTTATAACTCGTACCGCCAATCTCCTCGCAATTTTCAAAGAAATCGCCATCATCGAGTTCCGTATGAACTCCACAACATTGTTGATTACGATTTTCACCCTAGCAGAATTTTAGTCAAGGGAGAAAGTACAACAATAGTAGGGACTGTACTTACATCTTTAGGATAGCGTTTGACACAGACCCATAGTGGTTGATTCTTGAATTGCATATTCAAGTGAATATTCATATTCAGAATATTCATGATTAATTCTAGCATTCTTGAATATTCATAAATATAAATATTCAGGCGGTTATACTACGGCGCACTTATATCCTATATAAGTATACAAATTCCAGCTCTTTCTTTATATAATATAATATCTTTAATAGGACGGAAACACGTAGAAGTAATCGAGGTAGGTAAACAGCCAACTATAGCATTCTAGCATATACTAATAGTTTAGATATCGGACTCGGAGCCTAACTCGGAGTAAGAGTTGTAGACAATCGACTAGTCTACGTAGGCGTTCTTAGTATTATAGAGCTATTATCTCAACCTCCTACTTAAGGATATAGTAGCTACTTATCTAACTCTTAGCGAGACCGACTATTGTGTTACCCCTACTTAGCTCTATTTCTAATAAGCCGGCATCCTATTATTTATTAACGAAGTAGCGTAGAATAACTTTAAGTAGTATATCGGAGAGGCGGAAAAGGAGGATCTATAGCTACTATTCCGTAGGGTTACGAGGAAGACGATAAAGAGCCTCGTATATACGCCGGAGATCGTTCGAAGGGCTAGGGAGTATTAAGAACGTATAGCTAAAGGTGTTCGAAGAGTACGTAAAGCTATAGATCGGAAGAGGAAGCGAATAGCGCTAGGTTCTCGTCGTTACTTCAAATTCGGTAAGAAACCGTGCTTCTGCTCGTTTAAGTACTCTCTCGGGTAGAAACGGTAGTATTCGCGGCGGTAGATATATTTTAAGGCTCGGATCGATAAGGTACTATACCGCTTAATCGATAGTAAGGTTGCTAGCGGCAGCGAGGTTGTTATAGAAGATTAAGTGTAAAATTAGTCGTAGATTAGTATTCGAGCTTACTGTCGTACCTGCCTAAGTACGTTATTCGATGCTTCGGTTAGTCTCTCCGGCTTATCTAATTAGGCTATCGGATAGCCCCGTCCTAGCACGTACCGTTACCGAAAGCTAATTTGCATCTTCTAAACTTCTAAATCTCTAAAGTCCTATATCTCCTCGACGCCTACGCTACGTACAACGCTCGCAGAGGGCTTAAGATGCTATTCGGCTTAAACGAGAAGACTTAGAGTCTGTATCGGTACAGTAACTATTCAAACTAGTAAAATATTCATTCTTTTTGCCCTTTTATATACTAATTCTGATTATTCACTTAAATATTCTGAATTGAATATTTACTAATTTGATTTGAGGGTATAGAATCGATTATTTAAGAATCAACTACTATACACAGACCGTATATATCAAACCGCTATTATATACCCAATCTGTATAATAGTAATACTTGTAGAAGCGAAGCGCTCTACTAGCGTTTTAGGCCTATTGCTTCCGAATAGAACTACAGAAGGGAGGACATTTAGTATGTCTTTATAACTAGCAAGCCTTCATTTAAGAGTTTTTAGATCGATATACCTTAAGCTACAGAAAGTAGAGATTGTATACCTTAGGCCTTATTATCAATTCTCGAAGTAGCTAGAAGGACTTGTACCGGCCCCTTAAAGACAGCTGCGTCTTATACGCCTGTTATAGATGTTGAATTGTAAATATTCAGTTTGAATATATATTTATATTTAATTGAATATGATCTTGAATATAGGTAGACTAAATAGTAGGTATATTTATATTTAGGCAAGCTATACGTCGGCGTATATAGATCCTATATAGATTTTCAATTTTATAGTGTTTCAAGCTCTTTCTTTAGACAATAATAGGTGCGAAGCGTATAGAAGTAATCGAGGTAGATAAGTAATAATACTAGTTATTCTAGTAGTAGTAGTGCTAACTCGTAATTAGCTATTAGACTCGGAGTCTAAACCTAAGCTAATATCGTCGCTAATATTACCGCTACTAACACTACCGCTACTAACAACTTAAGAGCCTATTATTAAGACCGAGCCTACTATTAAGCGTAAACCGTTACTAGTTAAAGAAGATAAAGAGCCTATTGCGAAGAGGCTTCGTAAGAATCCGAGGAAGAGGTCGAAGGCGATAGAGTAGCTCGAGAAATAGCGAGCCGAGATAAACACTTAGTATAAGGTAATAGAGCGGTTGCTAGAACAACGCTAGGAGATTAGGAAGGGATATAAGGCCGTAGAATATAGGATAATTGCGAAGAATACTAAGCTCGACATTTATCTAAAGAAGGTAAAGGCTTTCGACGAGTATATTCGGAAGAAGGGCAACTATATACTAGTGTATCCGAGGGACTATCGTTGCGAGGTATGTCTCGACCGTATTCGTAGGGTAGAAGAGAAGGCGAGGCACTTTAGATTCGCGGATCCGTATAGTTATAACCTATATATACTATATAGCGGTAAGGAATGTAAGCTAAAGGAAGAGCTCGCTACGTAGCGCGCTCGTAACGCTTTAGCGGCAATAGCGATAGCAAAGGAGTGTATTAGTAGTAGTAGTAGTATTGTAAATAAAGAAGATAGAATATAGAAGGTATTAGTAGCTTCCGCATATACTATTGCTACTTATCTAGGGTCCTATAGCGTTATATAAGGCTTAACGTAGCCTAATAATCGTATCCGGAGAGTATAACCGAGAGCGGTCCGCTAGCGGGCCTTTCCGGCCGTATAGCTTTAGTAAACTCAAAATTCTTAAATCTATACTAACAATTATACCTCGACGACAAACACCGCTATAGTTAACCTCCGTACTATTTATAAATTAATATACAAAGCATAAGAAAATTTGCTAAATAGCTAGGCTTCGTAACGGGAAAACGACCTACCTCGAAAACGTAAGCGTAGCGATAGCGCTAGCTATAAAAGCGATAGCGACCTCGAAGCGGTCCTAAATCCGATACTAGTCGAAACACCCTCTACTAATACGTAGTCGACTAAGTCTATACAACATTCGACACCTTCTTTACTATAAGTACTAAAGCTATTATCGGCACCTAGAAGCAAGAAGACAAGATAGAAAGCGGCGGATCCTGAAATACTAGCATATATAAGAGAACCTTATCTATAGGAGGCAGAGTATACAGATAACTATAGACACAAGGTATAGTACTATATATTCGAGGATTGCTACAAAACAGCCTTCGAGCTAGACTTAGGTCTATAGTATAGCACGATAAGCAATACGGACTATTATTTAATAAGAAGGTATAGCTTATATACTAGCAAATACAAAGGCAAGGAGCCGAGACAGAAGCAAGCCGATATTCGCGATAGTATAGCAATTTAAGTACTTACTAAGGTATCTTCTTAAGAGGAATACGTACTCTCAATCCTACGTAACGTAGCTAAAATATAGTAATATCGTAACGCTCTCGCTGCCTTCGCCTCCGAGCAGAGTATAGCCTTTAATAAGCTAGTTTCCGCTAGTTTCTATAATATTATATTAGCCGTTAATCTATAGGCTTTACGAGTCTTCCTATAGTCGTATACTTCGCTCCGCTTACGAGTCTTCCGCCTCTTCTATTATATACGCTATTAAGTAGTAAAATACCTCTCTATAGCTATTAGCTATATTCACCTTTATATAGACACCTAGAAGTCGCAATACGGCTATAAGTACTATTAAGCTATTAACTACCAATTCGTCGATAAGGATAGCAAGCTATAATAAGTGCTTCTCGACCTTCCTATTGTTATTATACGCTATACTAGAGCTAAGCTTGTACAGCTTCTTATTAAAGCCTTTAAGCAGTTTAATATTATTAACAATATTAGCTAGATTATAAGCGACAACGTTACGTCTAATAATACGTTAATACGTAAGATTAAGCGCTTTCTACGCTCCGAAGGCATTACTTAGTAGTACGAGAAGATACGCCGGCTTCGCTATATTAGACATATTATTAACCTCGCTATACAAGCCTTTATATTCTCGGAGTCTTAAAAGTCGGCGGAGATAGCCTTCGAGAAGGCAAAGAACAACGAGCGTACCTTTATTAATTAATAGACAGCTGCTTATAATGCCGCTACTGCTAGTAACGATAATATCTCCGTCTCTATATAGCTTAATATCGATACAGCCTCGTTTGCTAAGTAAGAGACTATATAGAAGCTATATAACCTGTTACTCCGCCTCCGAGACGATATTATATAGGCTATATTCAAGTTCTTAGCTAGAGCCGCTACTATAGCAGCGGTGCTAAAGACACCTAGTAAGACTCGGTAGAATAGCTAGCTCTTACTTATAGAAGAGGCTATTAAAGCTAAGCTAATACTAGACCTTCTATTCGTACGAGAGCCTTTACTATAAGACGTAGAACTAACTACAACCGACTAGATAGTAATTAAGCACGCTCGCAACTTCCTATATCTATTTAAGGAGGTTATAATACGCCTATAGAGCTACAACTGCATACTAGATAGCTTCTAAGAAGCTATAGAATACCTCGTTAACTATTACGAGAAGTCTCTCGAGCTATATAAGTATAGACCTACTATTACGAAGTCTATTATTGTCTCTTAGCACCTATTTAATAAGTACTACTAACTTATCGATAAATCCGGTACGTACGTAGCGGCCCTATTGCTATATCCTTTAAAGCGACTTGCCTAGCTTTAGAAGCGCTAGACTAGAGTAAAGAACACTAACTAGTTAGAGCTAGCAATAGCAAGAGCGAGGGCATTATAGCAAGAATACAAGGACAGGTACGAGCTCTTAGTAAAACCAACTACTACTATAGCGGTTATAGACCTTACTAGCTTCGAGTCGTAGCAATTAGCCGCGGAGGTTATCGATACGGTTAAGGACGAGTTTAATAGCTTCGTCTATACCGCTCCGTGTCTATTGCCTATTATCTAAGATAGTAGTAGCAACGACGTCCGAATAGGTCTATTACAATAGTAGCTATAACTAGCTTAGGGATAGGCGTAGCCTTTATTGTCGCGGCTTGCTATCGACGTCTTATCCGCCTTCGCTATTAGACCCCGTAGTAGTTCGGTTTCCGAACTACTAAACGTATATAGTTTGGTTTCTTAGCGGCGAACTAGCTCCCTAGTTCCGGTTTGGTTTTTTCGAACTATATAGATTCCTAGTTTAAACTAGAGACTGTATTAGTTTTACTATAAGGACACTCTTATTCGACTGCCGGCTACGATTGCCGGCTATAATAGTAACTCTGTTACATTTACTACGCTCTTTTGCCGTTGCTAGGGCGTAGTTGCCGTTGCTAGGGCGTAGTTGCCGTTACTAGGGCGTAGTTTTGCTATAAGGACACTCTTATTCGACTACCGGCTACGATTGCCGGCTATAATAGTTACTAGGTTGTATTTACTACGCTTTATTACCGTTACTAGGGCGTAGTTGCCGTTGCTAGGGGGTAGTTGCCGTTGCTAGGGCGTAGTTACTATTACCGGGGCGTAGTTGCCGTAGTTACGAAAGCTTACCTATATAACGTTACGTAGGCGGCAATAATTAGAGCTTCGCGATATTCTTACACTTTTAACTTCTTCCTCTATACCTATACCGACAATAACTACTATATGCTGCGCCCCCGCCCCTTTCCCTTATAATAGCAAGAGAGAAGCGCGCCGCGCGCTAAATAGAAGATAGAACTAAAGACCGCGAGTTTGTTTTGCCTAAGCGTCTAACTAAAAAGCGTAAGACTAAAAAGGAGTACTCTACGAAGAAGAATTCCGTACGAGACCGCGAGAGAAAGGACAAGATAGATAAGGATAAAAGAGCTAAGGATAAGAGAAGAAAGGCGCGGAATAAGGCATTCTATCGATAGCTAGCGCCTATAGAAAAAAGTAAAGGTTAGAATAAGAAGACAACCTAAGAGAAGGCTAAGAGGAGGAAAGAATTACGGCTAGTTTTCGAGCGTAAAGTTCTAGTAGCGTAAGTTAATCTAGCTAGCGGCCGTAGCTAGTAGCTATAGCCGGCAGCCGTAGCCGGCAGCTATAGCCGGCATATTTTTCTTTAACACGTTAACTAATAGTATTTAGACCTATAGCCGCTACCTCTATCGATACGACCGATAGTAACGGAGATATTTAGATAGCCGAGAACAACAATACTAGAGTTTAGGATACCGCGATAGAGCTTAATACTACGAATAAAGGAACTAAAAAAAGCGAGGAGATACTATACGTCGATCTAGTAATAGGTGCAGTCTTAGGGCCTAACGCTATAGACGATAAGCGCTAGGAGTAGATCGAGTATAGTTAAAGAGACGAGATCCTAGTAAAGGGCTAAGGCATAAGTCCTACTAATCTAGAAAA